>NC_045030.1:44274446-44283221 GCF_008632895.1 Mastomys coucha
TTGGTAGCATTTTGCTTGGGTCTTTTACACATTTTTAAATAATTTCATTTTTTAAAGTTATTTTATTTACATTCCAGTTGTTGTGCTGTCTCTGTAGCCCTCCCACAGTTGCTCATCTCCTTCTTCTTCCCATTTGATTCAGAGAGGGTACTCCCCCTCATCAAGCCTCCCTCTTCCCTGGGGCCTCAAATCACTTGAAGATTAAGCAATCTTCTCCCAATGTGACCAGACCAGGCAGACCTCTGCCACGTATGTGCCAGGGTCTATGAGCTGCCATGTATGCTCCTGGTTGGTGGCTCAGTCCCTGGGACCATCCTGGAGTCTGGCTTAGTTGAGTCAGCTGATCTTCCTATGGAGTTGTTCTCCCATTCACCTTCATCAATTCTTTTCCTAATTCAACCTTAGAAGTCCCTAACTTCAATTCAACGGTTAGATATAAATATCTGCCTCTGTCTGAATCAGCTGCTGGTAGTAAAGCCTCTCAGAGGACAGCCATGCCAGGCTACTCTCTATAAACACATCATAGCCTCAATAATGCTATCAGGCCTTGGTACCCCTCTATGAGATGGATCCCAATTCAGGCCAGCCATTGGACTGCCTTTCCTTAAGTCTTTTGTTCAGTTTTGTCTCTGCAGTTCTTTAGACAGGAACAATTCTGGGTCATGAATTTTGACTCTGTGTTAGTAACCCTGTCCCTCTACTTCTGCTGGAGGTGGACTCTTCCAGTTCCCTCTCCTCAGTGTTGGGCATTTTGACTAAGGTTACCACCAATTAGTCCAGAGAGTCTCCCAGGTCTCTGATAGTTTCTAAAGGGTCCCCCCACCACCCATTCTCCTGAGTCTGATTATTTCCATTCATACTCTTGGTCCTCTTGGCTACTCTGCTCTCCCTCCCATATCTGATCTTGTTCGCTGTTTCCCCTCCACCCTCGCTACTCTCACCCAGGACCCTCCCTTTTTCTGCTTTCCATGATTACTACCCTGCCTCCCTCTGACTCCCATGATTATTTTCTTCCCTCTTATTGTGGTATTGAAACATCCTCATTTGGGCCTTTCTGCTTGTTATAATTTTTATGGTTTGTAGGTTGTATCTTAGATATTCTGTACTTTTGGGCTAATATCCACGTGTCAGTGACTACATATCATGCATGTCTCTAGTTCCAACCATTTGCCTGCAAAATTCACAATGCCCTCATTGTTAATAGCTGAATATTATTTTATGATGCAAATGGACCACATTTTCTGTATCCATTCTTTGGATGAAGGGCATCTGGGTTGTTTTCAGCTTCTGCCTATTACAAATAAGGCTGCTATGAACATAGTGGAGCATGTGTCCCTGTGGAATGGTGGAGAATCTTTTGGATATATGACCAAGAGTGGTATAACTGGGTCTTCAGGTATAACTACTTCCAATTTTCTGAGGAACCACCTGATTGTTTTCCTGAAGGGTTATACCAGTTTGTAATCCTACCAGCAATGGAGGAATGTTCCTCTTTCTTACTTGAATCAATGCCAATAAAATTAGGTACAAGACAAAGCTTTTGACTGTTTTCTAGCTAGAGCAATAAAACAACAAAAGTATATAAAAGGGATACAAATTGGAATGGAAAAAGTCAAGGTATCACTATTTGGAGATGATATGATAGTATACATGAGTGGCCCCCAAAATTCCACTGGAGAACCACTACAACTGAAACAACTTCATCAAGTGGCAGGATATCACATTAACTCAAACAAATCAGTAAACTTCCCTTATACAAATGATAAATGGGTTAAGAAGAAACTTAGGAAAACAACAACCATCACAGTAGTCAGAAACAATATAATATATTTTTGTGTGACTCTAACCAAACAAACAAGTATCACAAGAATTTCAAGTCTCTCAAGAAAGGAATCAAAGACCTCAGAAAATCAAGACATCTCCCATGTTCTTGAACTGATAGGATTAACATAGTAAAAATGACCATCCTACCAAAAGTAATCTATAGATTCAGTACAATTCTCATCAAAATTCCAACACAATTATTCACAGACATGCAAAGATCAATTCTCAATTTCATATGGAAAAACAAAAACTCCAGGATATCAAAAAAAAAATCCTTAACAATAAAAACTTCTGGAGGAATCACCATTCCTGACCTAAAGCTGTACCACAGAGCAATGGTAATAAAAACAGCATTGTATTGCTACATAATTTCATTTCTTAATGTTCAGTTTTTTATTTTTTATTTGTTAGGTTGACTTCTTATTATTGAATTTTAAGTGTTCTTTACATAATTTGGATTATAATCCTTTACTAGAAATATATTTTGCAAATCATACCTAGGGCTGCATGTACAAAGTCTTTGCCATATTAACATAGATTTCCTTTATTATTTTCTAGTTTGTAATTTTATACTTGAACATATCTTCCTTTCAGAGTTTAAGGTTTTTTTATGTTTTTATTTATTTTTATTAGTCATTTTATTTGTTTACATTTCAAATGATATTCTTCTTCCCAGTTACCCCTCCACAAGCTTCCATTCTAACTCCCCTCTCCTCTCTCCCCCTTCCCTCTATGAGGGTGCTCCTCCACCCACTCACCTACTCCTGCCTCAACACTCTAGCAAAGAGCCTTCACAGGACCAAGGTTCTCCCCTCCCATTGATGTCAGATAAGGCCATTCTCTGCTACATATGTACCTGGAGCCACGACTCCTTCCATGTATACTTTTTGGTTTGTGGTTTGGTCCCTGGGAGCTCTGATGGTCCATTAGTTGATATTGTTCTTCCTATTAGGATGCAAATCCCTTCAGCTCCTTCAGTCTTTCCCCTAAATCTTCCACTGGGTCACTGGGCTCTGTCCAATGGTTGGCTGTGACTAACTGCATCTGTGTTGGTCAGGTGCTGGTAAAATCTCTCAGAGAACAACCATACCAGGCTCCAGTCAGCAAGCACTTGGCATCAGCAATAGTGTCTGGGTTTGGTGTGTATAGATGGCATAGATCCCTAGATAAAGCAGTCCCTGGATGGCTTTTTCTTCAGTTTCTGTTCCATTTTGTGCCTGTCTTCCATTTGGACAGGAACAATTCTGGGTTAATGATTTTGAGATGGGTGGGTAGCCTCATCCCTCAACTGGAGGCCCTGCCAATCTACTGGAGGTGGTCTTTACAGGTTCTATCTCCTGTTTGTTGCATATTTCAGCTAAAGTCATCCTTGTTGACTCCTTGGAGCCTCTCATTTCTCTGGCATTTGCAACTTTCTAGTGGCTATGGCCAGTTCCCCATCCCCCACTGCTACATATTTCTATTTGATTTTTGACCCACTGTACTTCTCTCCTATCCCTTACAATACATAATTCTGCCCCCTTTTCCCTCCCCCTTCTCCCTCCCTCTCAGTTCCCTGCCTCCTTCTACCTCCTTTAATAATTTTGTTGCCCCTTCTATGTAGAATTGAAGTACCCACACTTTGGTCTTCCTTCTTCTGAAGCTCCATATGGGTTATGGGCTATATCTTGGGTATTCTAAACTTTTGAGCTAATATCCATTTATCAGTGAGTACATACCATGAATGTTCATTTGTGACTGAATTACCTCACTCAGGATGGTATTTTCTAGTTCAATCCATTTGCCTGCCAATATCATGAAGTCATTGTTTTTAATAGCTGAGTAGTACTCCTTTGTGTAAATGTACCACATTTTCTGTATCCATTTTTCTGCTGAGGGTCATCTGGGTTGTTCCCAGCTTCTGGCTATTATAAATAAGGCTGCTATAAACATAGTAAGATCATGTGTCCTTGTTATATGTTGGGGCATCTTTTGGGTATATGCCAAGGAGTGTTATAGCTGGATCCTCAGGTAGAACTATTTCCAGTTTTCTGAGGAATTGCCAGACAGATTACCAGAATGGTTGTACCAGCTTGCAGTCCCACCAGAAATGGAGGAGTGTTCCTCTTTCTCCATATCCTTGACAGTTTCTGCTGTCACCTGAGATTTTGATTCTAGCCACTCTGACTGGTGTGAAGTGGAATCTCAGGGTAGTTTTGATTTGAATTTCCCTGATGACTAAGGATGTTGAACATTTCTTTAGGTGCTTCTCGGCCATTTGAGGTTCCTCAGTTAAGAATTCTTTGTTTAGCTCTGTACCCATTTTTAATAGGGTTATTTGGTTCTCTAGAGTCTAACTTCTTGAGTTCTTTGTATATTTTTGGCCATTAGCTCTCTATCAGATGTAGGATTAATGAAGTTCTTTTCCCAATCTGTTGGTTGCTGTTTTGTCCTATTGACAGTGTCCTTTGCCTTACAGAAAATGTTCAACTTTGTCACGTCCCATTTGTCAATTGTTGATCTTAAAGCACAAGCCATTGGTGTTCTTTTCAGGAAAGTTTTCATTGTAATGTGTTCTAGGATTTTTTCCACTTTCTTTTCTATTAGATTCAGCTTATCAGGTTTTATATGGCAGTCCTTGATACATTTGGATTTGAACTTTGTGCAAGGTGACAAATACAGATCTATTTTCATTTTTCTACATAAGACTGCCAGTGAGACCAGTACCACTTATTGAAGACGCTTTCTTTTCTCCACTGTATATTTTTGACTTGTCAAATATCAAGTGTCCAAAGGGTGTGGTTTTATTTCTGTGTCTTCAATTCTATTCCATTGATCTACTTGTCTGTGTTCTTAAGAGCTGAGCCCATATTGCTGAAGATACCATGCACTTCAGAAATAGGACTCTGAAGCCCCTAGGGTGAAATTTGAGTGAATGTTCAATATTTCCACCAAGGTCTACTTTTCATAGTACCAGAGGGTGCCACACAAACTTCCAAAGGAGAGAAGAAAACCAAGGGTCATACCATACTATAATACCGATGATCTATACCAACAACCAGCAAGTCATGATAACCCTATGAGTATAGTAGTGCCATGCATAATTTGGTGGTAACTCATAGGTCTCTAATTGGGCTTAAGATCCTCTCAACAAGAGGGAAATGATGTATGATACTAGAAACCTAGCCAACTACTCAGGGGCTAGTGAAGTCATAGACCTTGGAGGAGAATATATAAGCACCAGTTTACTAAACCAGCATAATCCCTAACAACCATCTAAACATTTATCTTTATACCCATAGACAAGTGAAGCCCTCAACTGTCATCAAGGAAACTTCTCAGCAATAGATGGGGACAGAAAAGTATAGAATATGATCTTTATTAATGTACTCATTTTGTGTATACATGTGTATTAGAGCACATGCCATTGTATATGTATAGGTGTCAGAGGACAACCTACAGTAGTTGATTCTCTCCTTCCTTCCCCCAACCATGTGGATTTTGGGTATTGAACTTAGGTTATCAGTTTTGATGGCGAGCACTTTTTTTTTAGTCATTGATTTTTCTTTTCTATTCTTTTTTTTTGATTGAATATTTTCTTTATTTGCATTTCAACTGTTTTCCCCTTTCTAGCTCTCCCCTTTCTAGCTCTCCCCTTTGGAAACCCATTATCCCATCCCCTTCCCCCTGCCTCTATGATGGTGCTCCCCCACCCACCCACTCCTGTCCTCCCACCCTGGCATTCCCCTACACAGGAGCATTTAGCAACCTCAGGCCCAAGGTCATCTTCTCTCACTGATGTCCAACAAGACCATCCTCTGCCACATATGCGGCTAGCACCATGGGTCGCTCCATGTGTATCCTTTGGTTGGTGGTCCAGTCCACAAGAGCTCTGGTGGGTCTGGCCTGTTGACACTGTTGTTTTATGGCAAGCATTTTTATATGCTGAGCCATCTATTCAGACCAGCAAATATGTTTTTAATGCTTTAATAAAGGTCAGGGCATATCTTTATCTTTGTTACAGCTAATTGCATTGGAGGCCCTAGGTATGCAAGAAAGAATGAAGAGAAAAAAAGTATACAAAGTTGAAGAGTCACAATTGATTTTGAAAAGTACATTTTGATTATACACCAATCAGAATGGCTAAGATCAAAACCTCAGGTGACAACACATGTTGGAGAAGATGTAGAGAAAGAGAAACACTCCTCCATTGCTGGTGGGATTACAAACTGGTACAACCACTCTGGAAATCAACCTGGAGGTTCCTCAGAAAATTGGAAATAGATCTACCTGAAGACCCAGCTTTACCCCTCTTGAGAATATACCCAAAAGGAGCCCTACCATAGCACAGGGGCATGTGTTCCACTATTTTGATGGCAGCTTTATTTGTGATAGCCAGATGCTGGAAGCAACCTAGATGTTCCATGACAGAAGAATGGATACAGAAAATGCGGTTCATTTACACAATGGCATACTACTCAGCTATTAAGAATGAGGACATCCTGAGGTTTGCAGGCAAATTAATGGAACTAGAAAATATACTGAGTGAGGTAACTCATACCCAAAAGACATGCATGGTATGTACTTGTAACCCTCCTGGCTTGAGGCCTGCCTCTCATAACCACACCTCTCTGCCCACCTCCTGCTATTTGCCACACCTCATTCCTGGTTCCAGTTACACCAGAAGTCCCACCTCTACAGAGACCAAGAGAAGTCGCTGATTGGGCCGGCATGCTGACGAACTTGTGGGAGGGGTTTACCTCACCTATTTTATCTGTTGGCTTGTTACAAACAGGGCATTAAAATTCAAGATGGCTGTGCAGTCACGACTCCCGTCTAATTTTTTAACCTTCCACGTGGACAGGTATAACTTTGGCCACCCTATTTTCTTCCAAACTCTCTTCTACTGTTGCTTTTCCTTCTAACTCCATTTCCCAGAATAACCCTCTTTTTAATGTTACTGCTGGGCGGTAACGTGTACTCACTAATAATAGCCAAACAAACAATGAAAAAAACATACAAATTATCCAAGATACAGTCCACAGAACTCAAAAAGGTCAAAAAGCTGAAGTGCCCATTGAGGGCGCCTTAGTCTCACTAGGAAGAGAGAAGAAAGCAATCACAAGTGGGGAGGGATGGAGGGACCTGGGAGGGAAAGTGGATGGGGTGGGTGGGAGTGGGGAGGAGAGGGGAATCTGATTTGGTATTGGGTGAGGGAAAAGGACTGAAGGCCTGAGGGCCAGAAGGAAGAATGGAAACAGGCAACCTCAGGAAATAGAAGGTTTGGGGGGGGGGCGGTGCTCCAGAATGTACAAGAGATCTGGGGAGGTGAGAGACTCTCAGGACTCAGTGGGAGGGACCTTAGATGAAATACCTGACAGTAGGAAGAGGGAAGTTATAGAGGCCACCTCCAGCAGGAAGACAGGACATCAAGTGAGGGATGGGGTTGCCATCCCACAGTCACATCTCTGACCTATAATTGTTCCTGTCTGAAAGAATTACAGGGATAGAAATGGAGAGGAGACTGAGGAAAAGAAGGTCCAAAGACAGGCCCAAAGTGGGATCCAGCTCAAGGGGAGGTCCCAAGGCCTGACACTATTACTGAGGCTATGGAGGGAGTGCTCACAAAAAAGGAACCTGTCATGACTGCACTCTGAAAGACCCAACAAGCAGCTGAAAGAGTCAGATGCAGATATTTTCACCCAACCAATGGATAGAAGCAGCTGACCCCTGTTGTTGAATTAGGGAAGGCTGAAAGAAGCTGAGGAGAAGGGTGATCCTGTAGGAGGACCAGCAATCTCAATTAATCTGGACCCCTGAGATCTTTCAAACACTGGACCACCAAACAGGCAGCACATACCAGCTGGTATGAGGCCCCCAACATACATACTGTAGAGTGCTTCTGGGTCTCTGTTCATTCAGAGATGATGCACCTAACCCTCAAGAGACTGGCTATCCCAGGGAGTTTAGAGGTCAGATGGGATAGGGGATAGAGGCATCCACATGACAGGGGATGGGGAGGTGGTTTGGGATGTGGAAGAGTCAGAGGGTGGATGGGGAGTGGGGAATGGAATATGGAGTGTAAAAATAAATTAAAAATAAGATAAAATTAAAAAAATAAAAATAAATAATGATAAATAAAATAAATAAAAAGTGATAGTTATCGACCTATGACTTCATTAGCCTATGTAGTTGGCTAGCTTTCAAGTATCAGGGATTATTTCCCTCTTGTTGAGTGCGTCTCAAGTTTAATTAGAGAGCTATTGGTTACTACCAATGTCGGGATCCATTAGTGCACCCTTAGGGTTATTATGGAATGCTGGTTATTGTGTTTCATAGATATCATAGCTGGTTAGGACGATTGGTAGTTTCCTTCCTTTAGAAGATTTCATGGCTCCTTCTGGTACAATGAATGTTTGTCCCCAGGGACCAAGCTTCCAAACTTAGTTTTAGCTCAAGTTTTATTGGCCCTGTCTGAAGTTCTTGGTTTCTTTGGCAATAGAGGATTATTTTCTACCTCTAGTGACTGGGGGGTAATGTAAGAGCAATATCTATAGTCTGTAATATTTTGAGTGTTCTTTGGACAACCCTGACCAATAACCCAAAGTAGGGCTTTCCATACTTGATGTTGGGGTTCTTTGGTTGTTGTTTGGTATTGTCAGACTAGATGAGAAAAATTTATTTAAATTGTATATGTATATTTATATACAGACTTACATGTATTATGGGTTTTTATTAGGTAGCTAATAATATAAATCTTTATGACTTTTCAGACATTCTTACTATTATTTTACCCTTCTATCTCCTTCTTCTGTGTTTATCTCCCCCATCCCTTCCTCATTAGAGCTCACTTTTCCATTTCTACACTCAGATCACTTGTACCCTGATATTTTCCTATTTCTTCCTTATCTTAGACATGGTCTTTTATTTTTTTTTTTTAATGATTTTTAATCATTAAATTTTATTAATGGT
>NC_045030.1:44292120-44307804 GCF_008632895.1 Mastomys coucha
CAGGGAAGGGGCAGAGGAGGACGCTGAACCCCCTCTGTCACTCGGAAGCTGAGAGGATCATGTCCCTCAGACATGGTCTTTTAATAAAAGCTTTTCAGGTGTTTGCAATCACTCCAGGAAATCCACTCACATTTGGTTTTTGTCTTTCTAATTCTAGAATTTTTTGCTGCAGTTTTAGTTTTCTTCAAATGTTCTTATTATTTTACTTGATTTTGTTAAATATGTTACCATGAATATTTTAAAAATCTATATCTATATTCCATAGTATTTTTACTGTAGGAAGTTTCTTTTGGATTTTTTTGTCATATTGTGCCCTCACCTATTGTTTTGTATTTAATGCTGGATATTGTACATAAAAATTATAGAAAGTGTCTGATCCCTGAGAATAAAAAAGAAAAGATTCCTACTATTTTTTGAATTTTTCCAGTGTTAGATGTCTATAAGATATTAGTCAGCAGATGCTACAATTCTTCCCTTGAAAGAATTTATCCATTTCTCCTCTATTCTTAGTCATAGTGCACACATTACTGTGGTCCAACCATTCACTTCATAGAGTTATGATTTCATTCTTTCCCCCTAAACTCCTTTCATGTGGCAACCTCTCTGCTGCCTATTCCAAACCCAGAATTCCACTGTGTTTCTCTTCATTTCCATTTCCTTTTATGTCTGAGTCCCACAAATTTTGTAATGTGTTTCTTTTCTAATGTTTCCACTGGCAATTCAGATGTCGATATCAGCTGATTTAGTTGTTTCATATAAAGAGTTGGTTCTTATTACCTAGTTCATTTTTACAGTGTGGCAATTTCATAGCTGTTTAAAAACAACTCTTACACGGTCAAGTGAAAATTGGCAATTTATGTAATCACCAGAATTTTGAGGTGAGATTAACTTACTCATGAAATGTATTAATTTAATAGCTTTTAATTAAAGAAACATAAAATAAATAAAAGCTCATATTTTTGAGCACATAAGTCATATTTACCATGGATGAAACAATTATTGAATTGTAGAGTCATAGAGTTCTATAAGGCTTTGGATAACACCCCCCCTCCAAATAGTCCCTCAAGTTTCATATAGATAATAGGGTTGAAGATAGAATTTGAAAGATGAATGTATCCAGAAGAAGAGAGAAATTTATTTTATGTAAAGAACAACATAAGCCAAGTCTTTATTACTACTGAACTAAATTAATTCATACCTTCATGAGTGAGTAGTTTATCCTTTAATTCTCCCCTCCCTTGGTTTGCTGTTAATACTAATCAGGCTGTGCTGAAGCCTGGGGATTCATTGGTGCATATTGTGATACATGTGTTAATTTGACTGCCTGTAATTTCTTTAGCAGACCCAAGAGTGTAGCTAACATGCCAGTGATTGTACAAAGTCTGCATAGTCTCCCAGCTGAGTATTTTACATTTAGCCTTACCCCAAGAGAACCTTAGCTAATTCAGCTGTTTTTGTCCATTGTTCACTTGGAGAAATCACCTGTAACTACTATGATACTAACTGCCCTGATACATATGATACTGATATTGGTTTTCAGTTTAGCATGCTTAGAAAGATGAAACTTCATTTGAGGAATTGCCTCTATCACATTGTCTGTAGTCATGTGTAGGAGACATTTTCTTGATTGATTGATAATCAGTATAGGAAGACGCAGTATAGCCAGTGATATACCTGGAAGGTGGTCCTGAGTTGTTTAAGGAAGGTAGCTGAGCAGGCCAGAGGGAGCAAGGCACTAAGAAGCATCCCCCTACAGTCTCTCCTTCAGCATTTTCATCCAGGTCCCAGCTATGAGCTCTTGCCATGGCTTCCCTCAGTGATGTACTATAACTAGCAAGTTGGAATAAATCCTTTACTCCCTAATTTGCTTTTTGTCATAGTGTTTACAAAAGCAATAGAAAAGAAACTAGAATGGTATTTATTGAGACATTGGTAGACATAAACATAAAGCTTGTACTTTGGTAAAGACAGAATCTGTCTATTTCAAATGCTAACTTTATCTGGTAGAATCACTGTTTTGTTTTTGTAGGGCTTATAGTTCTTATGTAAGGATATACTTGAGAGAAAGGAGACGTCTTGTCCAATTCTCAATATAATTAATTCTCAATGTTTACTACACACTGAGTTGGTCTGAATTTTCTGATGAGTGGGCTTGCCAAAAGTTGTGTACTGATTGGAAACTTTATACCATAAACTCAGACATAAGTAATATTTTATGTAATTACTTAAAGTCAGATTTCTCTAAAATAGACTCTCAATTTATCATGCTGCTTAGAAGTTTAAAAGTTCAAATGTTGTGTTACCCCTTATATATCCTGCATTGTGCAATGGTTCTAGGGATAAAGACAAAATAGGACATTCAGGGAGGTTTCTGTAATCTTTGAATCATCCTGACACTAGTATACTCCTTGTTCAACAAATTTTTATTATCACTCAATTTCCATTGTGGCGTCTGTGGATTTGTGCCAAGTTTTAGAGCTTAAATGCCTTAGTGTTTTCACATACTAATATACACATTGGCAAGTACTGTGATGATATCATGAAACTGTATTACCTGGTAACATCTCCCCTAACCCGCTGCCAAAATATGGTTGTATACAGATGGGTAATAATAAGGCACCTTGGTGTTGAGGTTGGACTCTTAAGCATCAGTTGCCTTATGGACTATTTGTTGTTATCTCCTAGATAATTAATGAGATTTGGTCTGTAATCTCAGGAAAACTCAAATTGAGTTGAATGTTAAATGAGTTATTGTAGGAAAGAGAGTCTTTTATATTATAATTGACCTTAACTTCTAAGGGGGAATCTCAGCTCTAAAATTGCCTATTTTAGTTTTGTTGGTAGTTATGAATCAGTCAGTCTTTGGGGTGCTTGGCCTGCAACTGTGGGAATTGATGAGTGTGTCTATTTTTATGTTAGGTACTCCTGGATGTGGCCTCAAAGAATAGAACTGTGTGGCTCAGGCACTTTTCTGAAATCTCTGGCTTTACAAGACTTCCTGCTGCAGATAAGGACACTGACTTCTCTTATCTGCTTGTCCCCTGGTGCCTCTCTCTGGTGAGATACTGACTTTGCCTGCAGAGCTGGATTGCTTTTATCCCTGAACTCTATACTGCAGATACTCAAGATTAGTGTCAGGAGAGGAGAAAGGGTAATTGTTTCTGGGGAGGAGAATTGTGTAGGTGGTAGTACTGCTAGAAACTAGAGGCTAGAGTGGTATTTAGTCAAATATGGCTGCCACACAGCAGTGAAAGAGAGCCCTTTGGCATCTTTTTTTTTTCAATGTGCTTAATGCTGACATGCTTTGTATTCTGACAGTTATTCTAGGAGAAAGTGTTTAAAATGTTTTAGCCATTAAAAAAATTCTTACCTGCTTTAGTTGTAAATCACATTTTTATCGAGGCTTCTGGAATACTAATGATATCCAGTTTTTATTAATTCAGTGATGTTGCATTATAAATCTGGAGGTTTACAGCCTTAGCCCATACTGTTTTAATTTTCCCACCATCTGAGCAGACTTCAACTCTAACTCGATATGGGTTGGCATGATCTTCTTGTCAAGTATGTATTCATCTCTAAAAACGTAGTCTTACAGGGAGCCTTTTATGTGTAATTTTGGCTTTATATTTTACAAACCTCTATTGATTTTTCTTCATTTCTACAGGACTGGGATTCCTGTTCAGAGTTTTAGCCCCATAGCAAATGTTAGGAAACTTAAATGAAACTTCCAGAGAGAGTGCCGTTGAAATTGCCCTAATAACCCCAGGGGTGCCAAGTTTATAGGCTTCTCTTTTTATGTGGGCAGAAGGAAATCAATAATAAAAAAAATCATATTAAAACACACTCATATTGCAGGATGCTAAATATCTATGTTCTCATAAATTGAGATCTAGGTGATGAGGGAAGACAATAAATGTTATCAGAGGGGATAAATACAGGATAACACATTCTCAGATATTTATCTATATATTTACCAAATCTAGTCTTAAGGAGGAATGAAACGATATTCTTTACAAAGTTTGAGTAATTGCAGGGTATAAAGCATTTGAATCTGCAAAAGCTGACAAAACTCAAACACAGAATTTCATGAGAGATTTTTAAAGGAAACATTGGCTCATGGAAAGAGTAGTTTATTGGAGGTTTGTATTTTTATGTACTTCTTAATGTCTATTAAGTATCACTTGAATGTTTTTAATAAACTTAGTTGTGACTAGTATCCTTGCTGCTTGAAAATGAGTTGTACTTGACCATACAGAGATATAGGATAAGGTAGAAAGGAACTGTAAAGAGGAAGTAAATTTAAACCATGAGACTCCTTGTTAAAAAGGTAGGGCCTATGGTCTTGTGAATGTGTGATGCTCCATCATAGGGGAATGCTGCAGGGGTGGGGCAGGAGAGGGTAGTTGAGTAAGGAAGCACCCTTATAGAAAGAAAGGGAAGGGAGGAGAGAGGGGTTGTGGGATAGGGGGATTGTGAAGGGGTAACCAGGAAGTGGGATATCACTTGAGATGTAAACAGATAGATTGATTAATTAAAAAAATAAGAATTTCAAAATGGTACAGATACAACACTAATCCAGGCCTTTCTGAGTACAGGAAGTAGCATGACTATCCAGAAACACTAAACTAGTTACATAGTGTGTTTATAACATACAAAATTATCTCTTTCACACTGATATGGCTTTTCGTAGCCCAGGATGCAAAAGGCTGTGAAGTTTAGAAGAGATTATGTATTAAATGATCTGGATATCATTAAATTATGTATTAAATGAGCAGAAACCTCAAATTAAAAAGAAATCTCAGTTTTTCTTAAAAGCTGTTCAAGACGTTTTAGGTTTGCAAAGTCCTCATGTATATACTGTTTAATTTGTACTTTGTATAATCTTCAAACAGTAGGTACACATGAGGTTCATTCTTACATTTCATGAATCCAAGACTAGCCATGGTAAATGATTTTTCTAGGAATAGAGAGCTGATAAGAAATGAGGAGCTCTGACTTGTTGGATTCTAAGCTGCCTTTTCATATCACATATACCCTGTATTTTACCACACTCAGTGTACATATGGTAGGTATACATATGGTAACAGACTTGTTTCTTTTCTTACCTCAAAATCCTATAACTGGTGCTGCTGTTGGGCTGCCTCCTGTCTGAGTATAAAGTCATGGGCACCAGAAGTTCCATTATAGCTCTGGGCAAGGGAGCATATGGAAGTTAGCTGAGAGTGTGTTTGGGGAGTCTGCCAGAGGTGTTCAGGGGCAGAAGTGAAATGAATCACTAGAAGAACATTGCAAGGTGATTAACCTGGGCTGGGGACCAACCATGTATCACAGTCAAACATCTGGCTGTTTCTTGTTTAACTAATACCAAAGTTCACCATGCTCTGCCCGTACTGAGAGAAAACAATGCAGAGTACACCCATCTCTGACTTTGACTCAAATAGCAGCAGAGTGAGCAGTATCCAGGCAGACAAGGCACTTTGCTACAGAGACCCAAGGAATCAGTGGAATCTGAGGACTGTAAAGAAATGTGTATGCTTGCAAACCTCCCCTCTATTGTGCTGTGCCACACCTTATATAATGGTTGCACTGAAGGAAATAGAACCCAGTAAATTAATAAAGCATCTGTATTCTTCACATCTTCTTCACTGCCTGATGAAACCCTACTTTTTCTAGTTTGGCTGTGACTGGAGAAAATTTCAGCAGATCCTAAGGCTCTTGGATATTTAAAATTCTGCTGCTCGCTCTTTGCCACCAAAATGTCTCATGTCCATAATTAAAATGTTAAGTCCTATGTAATCATCAATATTCTTAACTTCACTTGAAGTTGAAAGTTTCCTCTCTCCTGAGACTAATCTACTCATCCCTTTTCCCACTTTTCAGTGCACATCTTTTCTTGCTCTTCTTCAAGTTTCATGAAATGCAAGGATGGGAAGTAAGAATCCTGAAAAATCTTATCTGTAATGTGTTACTTTCCTATTTGTTAAATATTTAACTCAAACTTTGAGTTGTCTTCATCAGTTATTTGGTGATCTTTTACCTCAAAGTTCTTTAACAAAGTAAAATGACTCCTTTATATGGGCATTAAAAAGCCATCCCTCCCTCCTGCTGATTCATGATTTAGATTGTGTATCTCTAGTCTTTTGAAGTTCAGTTGCTTCAGCTTGGGAAAGGCCTAAAGAAAGCTCACTTCTGCTCTTTTGTCAGTTGCATAATGATCTAGCAATGATGTCTATATCCAAGTCTAGAACCTATGACTATAGGTTTGATAAATGAAAATATGCTAGTGTGATGGGGGATATTGAAATGCCAGTACTATCGTACATTCTATGAGAAGTGTTTATATAATAACATAGACCTGTTCAAGTAGAGGCAGAATGGTAGGCTGAGATGGTACACATGTACAGCAATACTTCAGACAGAAGTTAGGAGATTAGGAGTTGAAAGTCAAACTCTCCATACTACATACCTAATTTATGGACAGCCTGGCTATATGATGTCCTATCTAGAAAACAATAAATCACTCACTCACTCACTCACTCACTCACTCAATCAATCAATCAATCAAACAAATAAACAAATGAACAAGGCACAAAATAAGAGTAGTAGTGTGAGCATGTCAGTAGAGGTTGTAGTGATCAGTTGAGAAGCTAAGCAATACCAGCATTCTTTAGAAGTAAGATTATATGAAGAACAGACATCCTCATGGAGAACCATTCTTAATAAATCTTGATTAATATTAGCCCCATGAGGTTCATTTTGAACCTCAAACTCCCAGAAATATAGCTAATATACTAGTGTTTGTGGTAACTGGTTATAGGGACTCAAGATGTAACTAGTGCATGTTCTAGAAGAGATACTAATACCCCAAGATTTGTCTCCATGAGTGTACTAACTTTGTTATCAAACAGCTCATCACTCACAACTCTTGCTCTACTGAATTCCAATTTAGACAATAGTTTCCTGTAACCTCCAAATGGTTTTGGACAAATAAATAATCTCTTTGTTCTCATCATAAAGTGTCTGTCATTTAGTTTAGGCTAAGGGAAAAATGACCATTGCCTTCTTCTATAAGGAAGGGTACTTTTTCTGAAAGTATTTTTTTCTTCCAATTTTTAACTCATTTTCCAACTCAACTCAATTATGCCAGAGATGAAGAGTATAGTAGAGTTGCAAAACAGGTTTAAACTTTCTTTAAAAATTCTTGCATGGGTGGTTCCAGGGATTCATTTTAGAAGTTAGGCATGCTGGCAAACTTAAAAAAATATTTCATGCCTTCTGATTAAATAGATTGAAAGAACCATAACTTAATATTTTTATAGTCCTGAGAGTCTTTTTTAAAAGCCCAAGGACTATATTGGTTGTGAGCAGGGGAAAAAGAGGCCATTGTAAAGACTGAATTTATCTAAAGAGACAGCATTATTTAAATAGCTTAAATTACTGCATTGAGGTAGAATGAATAAATTTAACTTGATAAAACTTCCTCTTTTCCTAGATAGGTGAAGGAATGTTAGAAATATTGAATTTGTAATAGAATATATGAATAAGCTACATATTTCATCATATTTCTTAGTACAGTTTGAATGTTTTTTCTGCTTTATAACTATCCTTGAGTGATGATTGACAACATTTCCTGTACTTCTTCCATGTAGACTACTTCAATATACTGAAAACCTAATGATATAAATTTATTTAAGGATCCACTGAGTCCTAAAGTTTTTGGACTATTACTCCTATACCTCATTCCTGCTCTTGGAAAGAAAAGTCATCCACATCGTTATTATAATCCTAGTATATTCATCTCAGGTGCAGGCTGGAGTTTTCCCAATGAATAGATGTGTAACATAGAACAAAGAAGTTGATATTGGAAACTCCAGCTGTAGGCCTCTAGGTTCTAATCCATTTTGATCTTAAATAAAGAGAGAATTCCATGAAAGTCTACATTGCCTGTTTTGTTCATGTAATTTCTCAGATGAGAAACATATAAAAATAAACACCCAGAAACATCTGTTGTGTGTGAAAAAGCACAGTACTAATTTGCATCCAGAGCCATCAGCAGCTGAGAAATGATTTAACTAGATGGTATGTTTAATGCATCTTATACAGCATCCTGTCTTCACACAGAATAGAAAAATTATTAGTGTAACCATTGTTTGGGTGATAGTTACATAATTAAGGCTTATATCATAAACAATGACTTTAGTTATAAAAACCTGATTTTTATAAAGTAAGTGAGAGCATAGATTTTATTAGAAACACATAGGATCCAAACATCAGTAATACAAGGAATATGAGACATATATTACAACTCCACCTTTGTTATGTGGTAGCTATTTCAACCTTAGGCAATCTACAGTCCAGTTACTTGTCTTTTTTTTTTAATCAATTGCCTATAGATGGTACTCCCGATCTTGTACTGTGGGCTCAAATGAGGTCATACATATAAAAAGTGTCATGTAATATAAAGTGCTGTACAAAGAAGGATTAGTGTGTTAACTTTAGAATGACTCAGGAATATGTCTTTATTGAATTCCTACATTCTCATACTTTCTCTCTAAGAAAATCCTATTACTATTCCAAGGACAGCCTCTTTTTG
The DNA here is from genome assembly GCF_008632895.1 of Mastomys coucha. Lineage (NCBI taxonomy): Eukaryota > Metazoa > Chordata > Mammalia > Rodentia > Muridae > Mastomys > Mastomys coucha. Next base: position 44,300,714 of record NC_045030.1, read on the forward strand.
TAGGCCATCCTAAGTGTGGTCTCTAGTTTTAGTTTTTGGAGACATTTCCCTTTGCTGTCAATGGATTTCCATCACAGGGAAGAATAGTGAGTCTGCCCTTGCCATGTAAAATTGTTTAAAAAATTGTCTCTGCTATAGGGTTTTTGTTTTGCCATATTATTTGTCTATTCATAACATCCCATAGCTAGTTTCTCCATTCCATTATTGCTAGTGGCAATTAGGTCCTAATAGTTAAGACTGGATTTTCACTTTGGAAAAGCCCTAAACTACATTATTATTCAGTAGACTAGGTTATGCTCAAAGAATAAGACCCTTGAAATCTCACTGATTAAAAACAAAGAGTTTATTCATTTTCTGCCTATTCAATATATTCTTCCATCACAAGTACTCTGGGAGCTAAGTTCCTCATTGTCATCACCCTCAATCTGTGACTCAGCTGTATGGAAAAGCAACTGTTAGGACCATTACCAGACTCTGAATGAAACATGGGAAAGCAAGCTATGAAGGTCATCCCAATAACAATTCTTCTATTAAACTCAGCACACAAATATCCAGTTACAACTCATTGTCCAGAGTTGGTTATATACAACCATGTAGGCACCAAAGAGCACAATTCTAATAAGAAGGGAAAATCTAGACATTTTGAGAGGTAGTATTAGTAAATGATATATGTTTAATGAAATTGATCACATTGTTAGGTCTCTTATCTAGAAAGATATTAGAGTCATTTCTCAGTTTTGCTGTGGTTAGTCTTTTTCTGTATGTAAGCCATTATTGTATTTGCCTTTGAGATATGACTTATAGAGTCAAATTTCCTGATATATACAGCAGAAACATTCTTACTAAGTCTTTTGGTTTCAGTGATGTCAGTTGTGAGTCTCAAAATAGGATCTGGTAATTTCCAGCCTTCTGTATTTATTCTAAATGCTCAGTGAAATAAATGATGTGTTGGTAGCAGGAAATAGTAGAATTTATGTTTGCTCATATGAACTACTTTGTTGATGTCTCAATGTTCCCATATTCATTCATTTATATCTATTTATCTATTTGTCTAATTCAGATGTTTACTAAATATAACCTTATACTCCAGGCTCATTATTAGGTACTGAGAATGAAATGTAGAGTTAAATATGCTTTATTTTTCCCAAAGAAGTTCAAGGATTTATTATCTAAGCTATGTTATCTATTTATAATTATGAAAATTCTGTGAATTTAATATATTTTAAATTATAAAATTAATTACTACGACTGGAAATGTATCAAAGTAGTTTAAAATTTATTTTATGAACTACCTGTATTCTTCTTTCTATGGATAACTTGATACTTCAAAGTGTCTTACTTGATCCTTATATGTATATACCTCATTAACTAACTCAGTATATAATCACCAATATGATTATACTATTTGCACTTATATTTATTGTGAGAATGGGGAGTGGGGAGCTTTTTAGGCAGGGTTTATGAGCCTAAAGTGTCCAGAATAATGAGAAAGGCAAAAGAAATCCATTGTCTTATCTAAATCTGTGGCTTACTCTTTCATATGTATAGAAACAGAAAATATCTCTTGATTTTAAGTAGTAGTGGTATATCTAGAGTAATCAACACAAGATCAAGTAATGGAAGAAAATTACAGGAGGTAAGTAGAAATTAAGTTGCACTGTGATGTCTAAGAAGATTTTGAGTGGTTTGGATACAGATAAGAAAATACAGTTTTTCTATATGGTGTTGGAGATACAATATGGAATCTCATTTATGCTAGACTAGTGCTCTTCTAAGATCTACCCCTTCAACCTCTTGGAATAGGATGCTATTAATTGAATTATAATATATTACATTATGAATTTTATTCTTATTCTATCTATGTTTTTGTCTTTCTGTGTATTTCTTTCAGAGTATAACAATTTTGTTCATACCTTCAAAATTGCTGGTTGAATGAGCAAAGAAGTTGCATTGTTCTGAAACACTTGTTTGGAAGCCCAGACACTAAAAAGCATATAGGAATAACATTCATCAACTGTAACATTTCACCAGGAGCACTAAACTAGTCTTCACATCGGTCTCTACCATGTGATGATATGAAGCACAAATTCATTAGATGACAGAAATCAAGGTATATAATGTATGTTTTGTAGCACCTCAAACTGATTGGCACAACCAACACATTTTTGGCCATGATGATCTCATTTAAGCTCAGTGTTCTGGGCACTTATTAATTTGTTAGACATCTCTAGTACCCATTTCAGTCAGAAAATAAAGGTTGACACTGTCTCTGCTATTCCCATTTTAAAGTCAAAGACATTTTCTAGATGCATTAAATTATCTAGATTATTAAATTATCTTGTCTTCACAGATGCAAAAAAAATACTGCATTGTAAACTAAAGGAAAGCAGGACACAATCCTACATAGGGCTTCATGACAAAGTATAGGAAATTCCAATTTCTATGTTGACCTTGGACCACATGACTCTATTTTCTCCTTCATTGTGTCTCTGTCATGAAAATTTTCTTGCTTCCAGGGAACTTGAATTTGCTGCTACTTGTAATGCCTTCCAAACGATGCACTGTTTCATCTTTTAGTGATGATTGGTCTTTCCCACTAAACTTGCAGGTTTTTTTAATTCATTATAAAATAACTCATAAAATTATAACTAATGCTTTTGTGTTCATCTCCAGTTTTTATGGTTGTAATTGCTTCAGGTGGATTCTGCAGCGTTAGGGGCGGTTGTTTTGAAGGAAATAATAATAAAACATAGTTATCATTTTCATCATAGAATGATGTTTAAATCTGATAATTACCTCAGATGATCTCTTATATAAAGAAAAATCACACTTTAGATTTTCTCAAAGCAAGCTTTTCCTGTCAGCATAGACTTCCCTGCTGTTCTTCCTGTTATTGCTATGGGAAATTTCAGTGGATTGTCTTTGGGAAATTCAAAAGAGCTGCAACCTAATATATTCCTTAAAGGGTAATGCTTTCTAGGGTTATGCACACCTTTCTACTTCAGACACAGCAGCCCTGTGCTCTATAGAATAAGGCATGTGCATAATTTAAAAGCTATTTCTTACATCTTAATATCAACCTTTACTTGAAAAACAAAGTCCCTTTTCTCCACTTTCCTCACTCCTTTGCTTTTCAGAGAAAATATTCCTACATGTCAGACTCAGCCAGACCCTTTTCATTTTGTTTCCTCATTTTGTTTCTCCCAGAGGATCGGGATTAAACAAATTTTATTACTGTTTAATTTTCATTGTCTTCCTGTCGCCAAACGCAAGATTTTTCAGCTAGATTAAGTCATTACTTGATTCTGTTTCCATGGTCATTTTGGGAGAGCAGCATTTAATGATTTCTTGTTTTGCTTTGTGTATAGAAATAGGAAACAAAAAAAATGTGGATCAAAGCTAAACTTTTCTTCTGTTCATGAGCTTTTTTTCTTCTGAGCCTATTTTTCAGGTTTGGGAGACATGCAGCCATACAACTGATAAGATTTTGCAGTTACTAAATATCTTAAAAGCCCTGTACAGTAGAGTTGGAAAGAAGGTGTTAATCATGCAGCAAAAGTGTCGAAACACTAGTTAGAAAATGCTTATGATTTCTTAGGCTCTCTGATACTTAAAATTCAGCATGAACCCATTACATTAGTTTTATGGTCAAGATTAATTGTTTAATGTATCAGAATTTTGTCCTAATTACATTTTTACTAAGCTACGGTTTAAAAAATATCCCAGTTGAGGTTCATATCCTCTTGACTCTAAGCAAATAAATGTTACTCTTTTCTGAACTCTTAGCAATGCCTTTGCACTTAGTTACATATTACCCTTGATAAATATTGCATCAACTCCCTAATTTACTCAGGCGCCATGATTTAAATATCTCTGTATACGTGTATCAGTGTGTCTTGCCACCTTCTTTAGTAGAGAGTTTGGATACCTTATTATTTTCTCTACAACACTTGCCATTCTCCTTTGCAAAACCCAGTAGATGTTTTTTGAACCTTTTAAATGATAATTCCCTTTAAAAATATCAGTGAATTATAAATTATTCCAGGTATACTAACAAATCTTTTAAAAGACCATTCCAAATTTAGGTTTGGAAGTCCCTTGTGATTAACATGAATTGTTTATGATGTACACCAATAATATTAATATAAACATTAATCTTTTTCATTTTGTTTTTAAAAATTGGATATTTTATTTATTTATATTCCAAATGTTATCCCTTTTTGCAATTTTCTTTCAGGAGACAGCTGTATCAGGCTCCTGTCAGCAAGCACTTCTTGGTATCAGCAATAGTGTCTGGGTTTGGTGTCTGCTTGTGGGATAGATCCCCAGGTGGGGCAGTCTGTGGATGGTCTTGCCTTCAGTCTCTGTTCCACTCTTTGTCCTTGTATTTCCTTTAGACAGGAGCAATTCTGGGTTAAAATTTCGGAGATGGGTGGGTGGCCCTATCCTTCAACTGAGGGGAGGGGCATATCTAACCTCTGTATATGGTCTGGACAGGTTCTTCCTCCACTTTGTGGGGTATTTTACTTAATGTCATCCCTGTGGGGTCCTTGGAGGCTCTTGAATTTCTGGCATTAGGGAATTTCTGGTTGCTACCTCCAGTTCCCCATCCACCATTGCTACACACCTCTGTTCAATTTCCTGACCCTCTGTACATCTCCTCCCATAAGGGAGTCTTCCCCCTTTTCCCCTCCCATTCTTCTCTTCCTACCAAGTCCTCCCACCCTTGATTAGTTTGATCCCCCTTCTAAGTAGGACTGAAGTGTCCACTATTTAGTCTTTCTTCCTTTTGAACTTCATGTGGTCCATGCAGTTTTTCTTATGTAGTCCTGGTTGTCCTTCCCTTGATTATTTTGATCTCCCTTCTAAGTAGGACTGAAGAATCCACTCTTTGGTTTTCCTTCCTTTTGAGCTTCATGTGGTTCATGAGGTTTTTCCTATGCAGCCCTGGTTGTCCTGCAATTTGCTTTGGAGACGAGCTGGCCCCAAACTCAAAGATCTGCCTCCCTTTGCCACCTAGATGGGATTAAATGTATGTGCCTCCACACACGAAGAATAAAGATATTTTTTCCAAGGAAGAAATGACTATTTTTCTCTCCATTTCTTCAACATTTCCTACCCCTCCTTGTCTTATTCCTTTGGGAACTGTTACTTGCCCTTTGCTTCCCTTGTTTATTCACCAGTGTGGCAAGTTTACCTACCATTGGGCTTCAATCATGCCCTCCTTAATTTATTTAATAAGCAACATTTTCATCTCTATCTTATAGAACTTATGATATTGTTAAATATGCATAAATTATAATCACTTGGGAATATTATAAATACCTAAAAATAAATGTTTTACAGAAGAAATTAATCATTTGTTTTGCCACTCCAACCATCTGCTCTTTCGAATTTCTTCTTGTTTGGTTGTATCATCTAAATTCCTGATGACTTGGAATGGTCTCTCTCCTTCTTCTGTACCTTTAATGTTTAGATGATTCACAAATCTACTTAAATTTCTCTTTGTGGTATCTTTAGGATCCACTCACTCCTATATGACCTAAACATATAATGTCATGAAAGTCTCTTGATCTAAATATTAGGTTATTAGTATAACCTAAATATTAGGCTGTACCAATAATTACTCCTGTTGGTAAGTCCATTTATGATAGTCATGATAATGATGGCACAGCATAAGAAGTTGCAATTTAGGAACTATTGTGTACTAGGCATTGAGCCAATGTACTTGATGGAGAATATTTTATTTAATTTTTATAACAGTGCAATGCAGTTATGCCACTATTTCCATTTCATATATTAAAAACCCATGGCTCAAAATGAAAAATAACCCAAACTTGTGGTTTGGCAGGCTTACACAAATATCTCCATGACCTTGCCAACTTCCTGGAGGAGGTACTTTTCTCATCGTTGTGACGAAATAGCTCACAAAAACAACCTAAGGAAGGAAAGGGTTATTTTCAAAAACAATCCAGGTGATACAGTATATCATGGCAGGGAAGATATGGTATTTGAAACAAGAGAAAGCTGGCTGCATTGTATCTACAGCCAGGAAGCACAGAGTGATGAATATTGGTGCTCAGCTGATTTCCCCCTTTTTTATGCAGTCTTCTCAGCCTATGGAATGGTACTGTCTATATTTAGGATAGTTCTTTCCACCTCAGTTAACCTAACATAGATAATCCCATGAGCATGTGTGCTCATGTGCACACACAGACACATAGACACACTCACACATATATACATACACACACATATATGCATACTGAGATATTTATATCTATACTGATTCAGAATCTCATCAATACTGCAATCAAGATTAACCATCATATATCCACACTTTCTCAGCTTGACACATCCAGCACACTACCTTTAGACTACAACTGTCTTAGTCAGGGTTTGTATTTCTGCACAAAACATCATGACCAAAAAGCAAATTGGGGAGAAAAGGATTTTTTCTGTTTATGCTTCCACAGTGCTGTTCATCACCAAAGAAAATCAGGACAGGAACTCACACAGAGCAAGAACTTGTAGGCAAGAGCTGATGCAGAGGCCATGGAAGGGTTCTGCTTACTAGATTGCTTCCCCTGGCTTTCTCAGTTTGTTTTATTATAGAACCCATGACTACCAGACCAGGGATGGCACTATCCACAATGAGCTGAGCCATCCATACTTGATCACTAATTGAAAAAAATGCCTTATGGCTAGATCTCATAGAGGCATTTCCTCAAGGGAGGCTCCTTTGTCCGTGATAACTCCAGCCTGTGTCCAGTTGACAAACAAAACCAGCCAGTAAAACAAACTTCCACCACTTGTCCCCATAGGTTCATGGCTATCTCATAATATAAGAGGATAAAGGTCTAAAGTTCATGTCTCTGTTGAAACTCAAAGCAATAACTTAACTGTGGAGTCCTATTAAAAAAATAATTAAAACAAAGTCAAGTAAAATATTTTTAATACAAGGTGTATAGAATGAATATTCCTATTTAGAAAGGTATAAATTAGACATTGAAAGGGTTGTTGGAAACACGGTATGCACTCTCTGATAAGTGGTTATTAGCCCAGAAGTTTGGAATACAGGAAGAACAACC
>NC_045030.1:44308445-44323442 GCF_008632895.1 Mastomys coucha
TTGTTTTTTGGAGGGGAAACTGGGAATGGAGAAATTTACATGTAAATAAAGTAAATATCTAATAATAATAAAAAGTATTAAAAAAATAAAAAAAAGAAAGGGTTGTTGGACAAAAACAAATCATAACCCAACTAGGGCAAACACTAATTCTGCTGTTCTATGTTCACAGCCTTGGGATCATGATGGAACCATCGGTTTCAACGAACTTGAGTGTTGAGACTCTTCCAGCCCCACTACCTTTATCATATATAGCCTCTCTCTCATGCTGGATCTATTCAGGCCTTTAGTTTTCCTCAGTAGCTCTCCCATTGGTACTGGCATTGCCAGGCTCTTGAGGTCTCTATTACAATTTAGGCTGTGACTGAAAAGCCTTATTCTGTGAATTTTCAGGGCTGTTTCAGGGATTCTGACTCTGCTACATATTGCCTAGCCTCTGTAGATCAATGTAAAACTACTTGATTATAATGTTATAACTCCCATCCCTGCAAAACCAGTTCCAAGTGAATAATGTCATCAACTTCTGCTGCTTAAGGATATAGTGTGCCCTCTGGACCTACCCAACATCATTGTCTGTGTGCTGACCCCGAGGAAACTACTGAGTGGCTTTTGAAGGACAGGGAATCCTCACCACTAACAGTAGCATTTAGGCATCCTCCTTTCATGCTAGTTTTTATTTTCACAAAAATGGAGACTTTAAGAAGGCAGATCTTATCCTCATAAGATACCCTATTGTCTCATTTCAAAGTGCCAGTAGTATATTTAATGATGCTAATTTCTTTAATAGTTATAGTTGCTTTCAAATCTACTTTATTTGGAAGATTAAACTTTCTCAGCATCTTTTCAACAACAGATTATTTTTAAAATATATTTTTTGATTCAATTTTTTCCCACTGTTACTACAAAATATATACAACCTGTATGTATACTATCCTGTCTTAAAATTATATATACAATACAAATTAGTCTAGTACTCCTCTATTTGAACCTCTGAAGTTCTTAGGCTTAGAATGCAGCCACATTAATTGCACAAAACTCATAAAAATGATATCCTGTCCAGTAGAGTTCTTGATCCCCTCTGAAACTTCCTGATGTCAGCCTACATTGTCTAAATTTCTCTCAATGTTCTATTATAAACTCGCACCATAATCATTCATTAAATTGTTCTTGAAATATTCAAGGGCTTTTCTAGACCAGAGTTCCTAATTCCATATTCCTCCCACAATCCAGTCCCAAGGGCTTACAGAACACATGGTCAGCTAATCATAATAACTTTCTTCAAATCTGGGACACAGTTTATTCACTTTTCTCAATTTTGCCCATACTATAGGATAATGGTTCCCAACCTTCCTGATACTGCCACCCTTTTATAGAGTTCCTCATGTTGTGGTGACCCTAACCATGAAATTATCTTGTTGCAATCTCATAATGGTAATTTTGTTACTGTTATGAATTATAATGTAAATGTAATATGTGTAGGATATCTGATATGTAACTCCTGTCAATTAGACCCCAAGGGTGTCACAGCCCACACATTGAGAACCTCTGCTTTAAGGTTAAGTGTAATCCCATTTCCTTATGCAGTATTTACTTTTTTTCCTTCAGTCTACCATTTTTCTATTAGATATTTTCTTTATTTACATGTCATATAATATCTCCTTTCCCAGTTTCCTCTTCCCATGCTCACCAACCCACCCTTTCCCGCTTCCTGGCCCTGGCATTCCCCTACACTGGGGCATAGACCCTTCACAAGACCAAAGGCCTCTCCTCCCATTGATGACTGATTAGTCCATCCTCTGCTATACATATGCTGCTGGAGCCATTAGTCCTACCATGTATACTCTTTGGTTGGTAGTTTAGTCACTGGGAGCTTTGAGAGTACTAGTTAGTTCATATTGTTGTTCGTCCTAAGGGACTGCAAACCCTTCAGGTTTTTGGGTCTTTTCTCTAGCTCCATCACTATGAAGTCTGTGCTTAGTCCAATGTAAGGCTGTGAAACTCTACTTCTGTATTGGTGGGGTACTGTCAGAGTCCTTCAGGAGACAGCTATATCAGGCTTCTTTCAGCCAGCACTTGCTGGGATCCACAATAGTGTCTGGATTTGATGATTGAATATGGGAAGGATTCCCAGATGGAGCAGTCTCTGGATTGTCCTTCCTTTAGTCTCTGCTCCTCCATAGTTAGCCTCTGCAACTCATTCCATGGGTATTTTACTCCCACTTTTAAGAAGGAATGAAGTATCCACACTTTGGTCTTCCTTCTTGAGTTTCTTGTGGTTTGTGGATTGTACTTTATGTATTCCGATCTTGGGACCTCATAAAATTACAAAGCTTCTGTAAGGCAAAGGACACTGTCAATAAGGACAAAATGGCAGCCAACAAATTGGGAAAAGATCTTTTCCAATCCAAATTTAATTTAGGGCTAATATCCAATATATACAAAGAACTTCAGAAGTTAGACTCCAGAGAACCAAATAACCCTATTAAAAATGGGGTACAGAACTAAACAAAGAATTCTCAACTGAGGAATACTGAATGGCTGAGAAGCACTTAAAAAAATGTTCAACATCCTTAGTCATCAGGGAAATGCAAATAAAAACAACCCTGAGATTCCACCTCACACCAGTCAGAATGGCTAAGATAAAAATCTCATGTGACAGCAGATGCTGGAAAGGTTGTGGAGAAAGAAGAACATTACTTCATTGCTGGTGGGATTGAAAACTAGTACAACCACTCTGGAAATCAGTTTGACAGTTCCTCTGGAAATTGGACATAGTTCTTTCTACTGGAGGACCCAGCTATACCACTCCTGGGCATATACCTAAAAGATACTGCAACATAAAATAAGGACACATGTTCCACCATGTTCATAGCAGCCTTATTTATAATAGTTAGAACCTGGAAACAACCCAGATGTCCCTCAACAGAAGAGTGGATATAGAAATTGTGGTACATGTACACAATGGGGTACTACTCAGCTATTAAAAACAATGAATTTATGAAATTCTTAGGTAAATGGATGGATCTGGAGAATATCATCCTGAGTGAGGTAACCCAATCACAAAAGAACAAACACGGTATGCACTCTCTGATAAGTGGTTATTAGCCCAGTATTTTCATAATAGTCCAAGAGGAAATGCATCTTTTCATACATGCTATGCCAGTTAGTTGTTGTTTTTATCATACTACTTGTCACAATGTGATATATTATCAATACCCTCTATATTATGATCTGAACTAAGAAATTTTAACTTTAGTGAATTTTCTCTTGACACCCTTCCTAACTCTTACTTAATTTCCATTTTCTGCCTCTTTGCACCTAATATTTTCATGTTCTCCTGATTTCTAAGCCTTCTCCCTGCTGCTGTTGTTCCCTGCTTAGATGTTTCTCAGGAAAAAGTATCCTGTCATTCGCCAACTTTCCATAATGCACTTGATCCAAAGTTGATTACAGAGGTAGAACAATATTTATATAGGAATATGGTATGATTAACCCTTAAGATAGTTCTGCATTTCAAACCAATATCTGCTTTGGTTGCTGGAATGTTAGAATAATTTGAGTGTTGTGTATAGCAGAGGGATGGAAATGATGTCAAGGAGTTTGGGAGAAATAAATTAGGGCAGGTTACTTTTCTTAGTACCAACCAAGATATTTCCCACACTATCTGAGTATATAGTTGGAATTGATTGCAAGGTTTTCAAATTTGTCATGCGTAGCAGCCTACTGTTTCTATCTTTAAAAAATAAATATTCGTTAAGAACATTCTTTTAAAATTAGTTCTTTGAAGATTTCATATAATGTAGTTGGATCATATTCACCTCCTCTATACCCTATCTCTTCCCTGATCCACCCTTTTTCTGTATCCACCCAACATTTTTCATCATTTTTACAAAATCCGTCCAGTTCATTCTCATAAAATACCTGCCTGACAAATGGAATATTAGCTTCTCAGTCAGAGTATCTAGTTTTCCCCTGGACTCTCTGCTCCAGGGAAATTGGCATTTCAATCTTGAAAGCTGGGGTACTATTTATATATACTTGATGACAAGTAACAGTTTGGAAAGATATTAATCCCATGTGCAATTTTGCTTTTTTGTTCCTTCAGCCCATGGTATTTGGGCTTAGAACTGCAACTCATATGAGTTGTTCCTGCAAAGCTATTTCTGAATCTTCTGGATTTACAAATCAGTTGGTACCCAGCTGTTATGTTGCATGATTCATGGTTATGTGTGCCTTGCTTCAAACACTTGTCAGCTGTTTCTTCTCTGTGGTTGCCTTGTGATTCAATTGTTTTGGTGTGGTGCACATCTCGTCACATTCATTTGGGTTCTGCCTCCCCCAACTTCTGTCACAGAACAAATGAGTCAGTATCTAATGGAGTTGGCTTCCAGTTTCTTCTGGTGGGTGGATGCTAGGGAAGATGGTCCTGTGAGCTCACAGAGGAGGCTGTCTGTTGTGCTGTCAAAGTGTCCTGAGAATGGGAGAAGACTGGTCACATTTCTCAGAATGAATATTTAGGAAGCACTCATTATAGACAGGGACAAAGGAAAGGGCACTCTTGTTCAGTAGGTGGCAGTGTGGTCTGGTTTGAGGAAGAGCAGCAAATTTATGTATTTGTTTATGGTGTTTTATCCTGATGCCTTTGACAGCTTTGACTTGAGGTTTTATTCCAAGTGTTTTCATACCTTTAGTCAAGTGCTCTTAAACACAAACAAACAAACAAACAAACAAAAACCTCAGTTTCTTTAGAAACTTCTTTCTTAGTAGTGAGTGTCATGTTTTTGTGGCCAGTACTGTAATCTAAAGCTTTCAGAAACTTGGTGGCTAATTGCTCTTAGTTGGACATCTTGCCAGATATGCTTTTTCCACCTGTGGTGGAAGGAGGTTTTTTATTTTGCCTGCTGTGGTATTTATTTTGCTGAGTTAATCAGCAGGGAGCAGTTCTTTAGCCCCTAAGTCTTAGTAGTTTGAGAGAGAGGCTCCTAAGTTCCAGGTACATTTGATCTGTCAGGTTCTTTTCAGATTTCCTGGAATAGCATATTTGCCATGACTGAGCTTGGGCTGCCATAGTAAAACATCCTCTGTCAAAAGAAATAACCCTCACACTCTGTCTCTTCACCTTATCCTACACCTAAAAGCCCTATTGCAGAGTATCTTAGTTCTCTATTTAAAAAGAAATCATTGAAAAGTATTGCTCTTCTCTCTAGCATGGAGCTTGTGAAAGGAGGAAAGGAAAGTTTCACTGACTAGATAGCATCATCCTTGGGAGAATGGTTGACTCTTTGGTTCAAACTGATAATGCTGAACAAGGGTTGGCTTTACTGGCCCTACCTATTTTTCAGAATTATAATAGCTGTATCTTGAGAATAAATTTGGTACCTTTGCCTTATTTACATACCTCTGATTCTTGTCTCCTCAGATACTGATTGAAATGCCCACAGATATGTTTACATAGTTCCAGGGGATCAAAATATGGCACTGACTATTCAGCAAAAAGGACCCTTGTTTGTAGTGTGAGAGCTAAAAGTATAAAGGAGGACGTTGTTCTGTCCTACCTCACCTGAGGGTATGTACACCAGTGACTCCTTTGTGTTTGTTACTTTATGTGCACAGGTGTAATTGTCTGTGAAAAACTGCTTTTTTGGGGGGAAATTGCAAATAACTCTTTGTAAGTAGGTAGTTTAACCAATACAGAAATTGTGAAAAATGATAATTTTTATATTTGCTTAATTATATGTGGATCAGTTCAATACATTTATTTAAGTGTTTTATTTTGAATATCTTTAATTTTGTGTGCACCTGATTATGAATGTTAAGTGCAACCACCTGTTAGAATCCAGAAGAGTATATTTCATCCCCTGGAGCTGGACTTATACGTGATTGCAAACCATCAGAAGTGTGAGCTGGGAACCAATCTCAGGTCCTCTGAAAGAACAGTATGCACTCTTAACAACTGAGCCATGCCTCCTGTCCCCATCCTAATTTTGTGTTTAGAATTTTTAATCTTATACAGGGTCCTCTGTTATGGTCAGTCATGCTGATATGGACTGGCCAGGAAATTATATCACAAGCTCTTTTGTAGGGTATCAGATTTTTGAAAACCATATTAATTCAGTGGTTTCAATGTATTTTAGTTAGTGGTTTACTATTTAACAATTCTGTGTATTAATTAGGCTTACAGACAGAAATGAATTAGAAACAAAACCTTCATTTATAATGCAGAGAAACAACCCCCTTATGTAAAATTTTGACTATATGTATTTTAAAATCAGCATTTGATTTAAGCTCAGAAACTTTGAAAACCTGAGTTCAACTTGATGATTTTCAGTAAGACGACAAAATTTTGTGTTTTATTCTTTATTTTGTAAGAAGATACAAAAAAAAAAACCCCAAAACTATCTTATCTGCTCACTGTCAATAAAAGAAATACTTCAAGTGTAAAATGTGTTATACTTCTCCATATAATCCCATTCTTGGGCTCAAACACAATAAGCCTGAGAAAAATCTTTCTCATATTTATTTCTGATACTTTATAACATCTGTTCCTAAAGCCACATAGAACATCATAATAATATTTCTTCTATTTGATTTCTATTCACTTACTCAAGTTATGTGGAGGGTCTGTGTTCATAGTTTTCTGTTAATCCATTCACCTAGTTTTAGTTAATATTTGTTGAAAACCTACTATATATTCAGCATTTTGGTAGAAATTAGAGATCTATATGTGACTAAAAGACAGTATTTTGTATGTGAGAGGCTTTTTGTTCCTTTATGTTCAATATCTTTAATTTATTGAATTTTTTCACACATGGAATAGGTTGATGTTTCCCCCACAACTTTGGTCACCTTCTTCTGAATCTGACATATTTTTTATTCTCTTAGAGATATGGCCCCACATCACCAGTGATTGACAGATATTGAGTTCTGAGTTCCAATTGCAGATTTGTGCTCCCAAGTAACATATGCAGCCTCTTGGGATCCCCATTTTCTCCTATACAAAATTAAAAGAATGGGATTTCTTAGGCAATCATGGAAATTAAAGAAGGTAATATTCATAGAAATCATCTAGTATAGTATTGGTATGTGAGTGTCTAATAAAGAGTAAAACATTATTTTAGTTATATTTGTTAAACAGTATAAGATGACACTGGATATTTTGCCAGATACATTTTCTTGTTACTGGCTTCTAACGTTGTAATCACTTTAAACCCCAATTCATTTTCTGTCTTCCATAGAAATTACTTCTACCTTCCAGAGCTATGCTCAGATGTCAAACCTGTATCAACCTCTTTAAGACACATTTTGACCATCTCTGTCTGTTTGACTGGCTTGTATGTCATCTTCCTGAGAGACGGATGTAATTTCAGTGCTGAGATCGATGTCCTTGGCTTGACTTTTCTTTATCTCTGAGTTTTCTATGAATATGGAAATGTGACTAGTGGCCTCCTAGGCTTTAGAACCATTTCTGTAGACAAGCAGATTATAAATAGAACACTTCAAGCAATAGGGGAAAATGCTCCCCATTCTATTTGTGATTTGCTTCATTACATCAACTAAGCCTGATAAATCCTTCTCTATAAGAAGACTGTTGAGCAAAATTGATCCCATCTCTTAGTATAATATATTTAGTGATGGTTTGGCTGCATTGACCTGCTCCATTGTTTTGTTTTAAGACTTTGCCTGGATTAGTGCTTCTGATTTTATTTGTTGAATGTACACACAAACAAATGTATAGTTTCCTCTGTCACTGATTTCTGGCAACATTAGGCAATAAGATAGAGGAAGAAATCATGAATGGAAATAATGGTAATAACAGAAGGAGAGAGCTATATATATGCCTTATATAGATTAGGCATATAAATATAACCCAGTACATAGATAGGCCTATTTGCCAGTGTATCTTCACCAATGTTAAATCAGAAACACAGGGATACAGACTCGAGGATGTGTTGAATATCTTTGCTTTACTTTTCCTTTCTCACTCTAGGTGGTCTTTGGAAAATTCATGTCTATTTATTTGGTTGGTAGCTAGCACTATCTGGAGATGTGTATTTATGTGTTACTAGTTGGCTTACTTTGTGGTGCCTAACATAAGCACCATTAAATTTACTCTTCTTCAGCTAATATTTGATCAGCATCTATGACTACGCATTGCTTAATAGTTCTTTGCTAGTATAGTTATGCTGCCTAGTGACAGAAGTAAGGAAAAGAGGAAAGTTTCAGGCTATATAGGGGACTGAGAAATTTGATGCTGTCTGGAGACAATGAGGCAAGAAAAAGCAGGCCAGAGGGGTTAAGATGTAACCTCAAAACAAAGCTCATTAAATTTCTTAGAGCCTGTCTCATCTTAGGCTAAAAAAAGTGGTACCAGTGGCTTAAGATGTATGTTCTGAAAGTCCTCATTAGGAAAGTCTACAGATTAATGCAGTCTGTAGAATTCAGTGTCAGATTTACCCATGTTCTGTGCTTGAGAAACTAATTTCATCATCTGATTAACTGGCCACTGGTGAGTTCATGCCTGCTTGGTTGACCATAATGGAGAACCATAGATAAAGTGGTCATATCTTTGTCCTAGAGAGTGACATTGTGTATCACTGTATACCCCTTGGTTTGAAAGACATTTTGTAAAAGGAGAATCTATTCTTAATTTATCAGGTATAATATATAAAACCTTACATTTTCATTTGCTAAGTACATTTCTGTACATTTCAAGTTGGAACTTGGATTTATGGATAGGAATGGCTACATGCATGTATATATTCCTCCTTGTTCTATAGAATAGATACTGGAACAGGAAAAGAGGGGACAAGCCAGGGACCTGTTGTCCTTTTTCATTGCACCAATATATTCTGATTTAGATCTCTGGAAAGTCTGATAATTCAAAAGCTAAACCTTTGTTTTGAAGTTGTTGTAATGTGTATATATTATTTCAAAATAGGACGCAAGAAGATATATTCATATATATATATATATATATATATATATATATATATATATATATATGACATATGGTATGTGGGCTTTCATTTGTACTCTTCTCCTTGGCTCTACAAATGCTAGTTGAAGGCCTTTAATGATGTCAACAGATTACTAAATGAGATTCTGTGCCATATGTTTTAATCCTAAAAATTTTCAATACCTTAATTTAAATCTTTATAAGAACTGTGTGAATTTAGTAATGTTAGTGCTTTCACTTAATGAACAAGGAAACTGAGGTTCAGCAGATCACTGTATCCAAGGCCAAAGGAAGAATTAATAGCAGGATTGAGATAGAAACTTAAATCTTGCTGGGGACAAGATGGCACACAACTTTATTATCATTACCTAGGAGGCAGAGGAAGGCAGATCTCTGTGTGCTGGAGGATAACCTGTCTATGTAACAAGTTTCAGGCCAACCAGCACTATTCAGTGAGGCTCTGTGCCAAAAAAATTATAAAAGGAAAGGAACTCAATTATTTATTAGAGTACAGAGTACATATTATAAGCTTTGAAGTCATATCATTTGAGTCATAATCCTGCCTCTTTCACCTGCTGGCTTTTTGATCAGGTACAAGCTATTGGCCTCTCACTTTTAATGCCTCAGTTTTGTGAGCAGCAAATTGTAGGTGCATATGTGATAATCATAGTACCTACCTTATATGATTACAGGGAGAATTTGAAAAGACCTTAGGTGCAGAGAGCTTTTCACAGTACCTGGAAAAATCAAATGGCTCAACAAATGTTAGAAGTTAATGTTTATAACACTACTAGCAATATCACCACCAGCAGTACTTGATTGAAATAGAGGTATGGTACATGTATAATTTTATATTCTTCACTTATCATTGCATAACAAATTGCTGCAAAGTGAAGTAAAAAAAGGACATTTGTTGCCTCATTGTCTTTTTTTTTGTACAAATAATCTGAGCACAGTTTAGTTGGATACTTTAGCACAGGACCTCTACCAAAAGCCTTCTGAAGAAAGACCTGCTTCCAGTTCTATGCGTGTGACTATTCTATTAGCAGGTCTTGGTTTCTTGCTGATTACCGTAGTCCTGCCCACAGGACAGTTTGCAATACATCAGCTGATTTCTATGAGAGAGCCAAGGACAGTGCTAGCAAAGATGGATGTCACAGGCTTTTGCAACCTAGTTAGAGCATCAGTTATGTGATATTCTGTTCATTAGAAGAAAGTTGCTATAGGGGCCTTAGATTAAGTCACTAACACCAAGAAGCAGCAATCATGGATCATTGGGAGACATCTCTGAAAAAAATCTGGTACAAGTAGGTGGCATGATGGGAGGGTTGTATGAGTCTCCAAGGGATAACCATAATGTAGCTTCACGGAGAAGCAGTTTGACCCTGTGAAGAATAAATATGACATAAAACTCAAAATGACTATATACTAGTTTGTAGAAAAAAATCAGATTAAATAAATAAAATGAAGAATTTCTGAAGCCACGTTTGCAGTTTCTGCTTATACTGACCAAAGGGGAAGATTCTGACCAAATTCTTACACCAAAAAAGAAAAGATACATTTCAGAAAGTCTTCTTTTGAAGGTGTGTGCATTTTCTTGGGTTTATCTGAATTCTTTCTTTTCTAAGCTTTCTAGAACAAGCTGTCTATCTTCTATTAAGGATGATAGAGGAACTAATCTGCTCACTGCCTTTGGTGCCCATCACAACTAAAACTTTGAGATATGCCATGGAGATGCCATGCTAAGAACTTTTATACAAAGCATCTTTCTTAATTCTTATGGAAGTCTTCCTATCCCTCTTTTACAGGAATAGAGTTTGAATCTGTGATAATAAACCTGTTCTAACGTTACAAAACTCACAAACAGCAGATAACTGTGACTACTTATATAACATTCACATGGTGTTCCCTTTGCCAAGCATGATTTACAGTATTATTTTATCTCTACAACATCTCAGTGGAAGTGCTATTATTACTGATATTGGATAATGGTGGAAACTAAGGAACTAAGAAGATTAGGTGACTTGTCCAAGATTACTGGAATACTTAAGAGCTAATATTTAAACCTAGGCTACCTGGCTTCCCATCACTTCTCCTGACTACCTTGAATATTGTTTCTTTCATAGTAGTCAAACCCAAATAACCTTATTCCAAATCTAACCTGTAAGCTTTTAACTGCCATGATACTTTACTTCAGCATACTAGGAACTAGTGTTTATTGGATTTTTATGGAGTGATGAAGTAAAAGGAAGGCCTTCATTTTCATTATCTTATTTAATTTCCACAATAGCCCTACACTACCAATTCATGGTTTAATCATATAGAAAAGTCAAGAAATAATATCTGGTAAATTCACAAAATCAGCTGCTACCTGTGTATTATCTGTCTTCAAACGGTACATTTCTCTGTAATCATTATTTATTGTTTTGTTATGTTTTTATATATTTGCATTGTGTAAAGTTTAAATCATGATAAGTATGCATTTGTTCAAATAACACTTCCGTATGGTAGAAAGTTCAAACTCCATTTTTCTAAGGTCTGAAGGAGTTTGACTTAGTAGGTAAAATACTTGTTGTACAAGCATATGGATCTGAGTTGGGATCTCCTACACTCAAATAAAAAACCATGTGCGGTGATACCTATAACTACAGCAAGGCAGAAGGAGATAGATTCCTCAGGCTTTTTGACCAGAGAGTGTAGATAATTGGTAAATTTCATGTTCAGTGAGAGACCCTGTCTCAAAAAATAAGATGGAGAGAGTAGAGGACCCCTAGTGTTTGGCCTTCACCAGCTCACACATATCTATACTACATATGTGCACACATGCACACATACAAACACACACACACACACACACACACACAGAAGGATACAGGCTCACACACACATCATAAAATCCTTTTTTGTAGATGTTTATGGAATGTAGCCATCCTTGTGTATATCAGAATAAAAGAACTTAGTTTCCTTTCTCTTAATACTTCCATACCTGTTAAGCACACTTTTTCTATCTATACTTTCACTATCATATACCTGTTTTAAAATCATCTGTGGCCTTTGAAATAAATCCTTGCCGTATTGCCTTCCCAAGATCTTGGGAATGCACATAGTTCCATAATGGATACCTTGTGGCATATATTAGGTAGTCAATAAGATATAAATAGGATTTAGGACTCAAGAGACATGGGGAACTTTCATAGTATGTACAAAATAAAGTTTAGACTATTGAACTAGGAAAGTATAATCATAATAAATACTACTACACAATTTTTCCAGTTGTGGACCATGTACATATGTCACTGATAAAAACCAATCACCTAAACCCCTGTCAAAATGTGAATTGTTGCATGGGTAATAGATTCACATAGAATTGCTTAAATATAGCATAGTGCTAAATGTATAGGCATATAGCTGAGTTCAACCATCTTTGAGTTGTATGTTCTTAAACAAGTAATTTGCTCTGGCTCATTTTCCTATATGCAAATTAGGAATCATTCTATCATATCATTCAGTGGGATGTTATATTATAATGGACCAATATATAAATATATAGCACAATTCATAGCATAGGAAGATAGCAAAACTGGTAACTACCATCCATAAGAAAAATGCCAGTAATGGATAATAATAAGATTACTCTGTCTCTGTCTCTCTTTCTCTTTCTGGGCAACATTATATGACTGGGAATATTATTATTCCAGAGCCTTTTTATTACCATATTACCAGTCATTTTAACTCAATATCCTGTAACATGTTTTCCAAAATATTCCTATTCTTTTACTAATTTAATAAATGCTTTTTACCTGCATAAATGTGGGATAATCTTGCATACAGCAAAGAGACAAGAATTTGTAGATTCTGACTATTGAATGCTAATAGTTTCCTGAGTCATTGACAATCCCTAATTCCCCCCTGTAAAAATTTTCAGAGATATACTGGGCCTGTAATCCTTCTAGTTAAGAAATATTCTAACCATGTAGAATTGCTGTGGAGTGAGAACATTCCATTGTTTTGTGGTGTGGGAGCTTCTGAAGTAATTATCTAATGCAGTAATTAGCTTTGTAATATTTAACATAGCAAATCTCTTAAATTTTATATTTGGAATTCTAAGGAGAAATAATGTTATTGGTTCAGCTGAATCTGTTGTGAACAGATACTTATAAATTTTTGTGTCAGTTCTTGGTACATTTAACTTTTTGGAAAATAATTGTAATGACTCATTCAGTTTTGATTTCAACTTCTTGTATTTTTCGTCTGTCAACTAGTGTACTTGATATTCTTTCAGTCTGTCAGCTGTATTTCCAATCTATCTTCTTTTTATGTCTTCATAGAGTTTACTGACTACCATGTTGTTTGAAATCATTGGAGGACAAATATCAACCACTTTAGTTCTTTTTCCAAATTGACATTGAACTAGTTATAAATCAATTGAGGTTTAAGTTTTTTGATAATCTTATATATGAGTATTGTATTTATATCATTTGCTGTCCAATTTCTCCCTCCAACACTTTTGGTTTCCTCATGCCAAGATGGATGGGATAAATCAAATCTCACAAGGTGTAACCACTAGAAGAGTTACAGTTAATGTCTGCTGAGAGAGATAAAATCAATTTGCTCTAAGGGAAGAGTCATCATCCCATACATAATCCAATCCCAAACAACCATCCCTATATATTTATGCCTATAACTAACACTGAAAGGACAGAGAAAGTTACATGCATATATGTATATATGTATGTATATATATGTGAGAATAATATTGAATATAGTTATGAATTTTAGAAGAGAGCATCAAAGTTGGCATGTCAATTGGTGTTGTCATTTTTTTCAGATTTTGTTTAGCTCACTATATTGTTGATATTACATAGGTGCAGCTTCCATTTCATATGAAGAAGACACGACCTCACAGCTGATGCTATGGTCCTCTGGCTTTTATAGTATTTCCATTTCCTCTTTCCATGATGTTATGGGGTTATATTATGGATGTATGTCTTAGGTTTAGGAACCCTATGGTGAAATGTTCTCTGTATTTTGATCAGTTGTGGTTTTCTGTACTAGTCTTCTGCTGCTGCAAAAATTCTTTGATGAGGAGTGGGAGATACACTTATTTGTCCGGATAAGAATAAGTATTTAGAATGAAGTTAGCAATTATGTAGGGTTAGCAAAATGGCAATAGTAAGTTGTCTTGGAGCTGTTAGTATTATCAGTTACAAGAAGTGAGAAAAGTTTAAAGTATAAGGGAATTTTCTTGTAATAGGGAACATTGTACCCAATTAGATGATTTGGTACAATTATCTCCACTTCAGATATAAGTGCTACTATTGAAGTTTTGGAATATCTTGCCATTCTAATCATTGTTGTGGTTTGTAGGCATCACCATTGGTTAGGAGTATTAACCACTTTTCTTGGCCAAAGATATTATAAAAGCTAGTCCTCAGAGAGAAAGATTCCAGGTCAGTTTCAGCTGTATTCCTTTAAGTCCTGTGTCTGAATGTGTGGTATCTTCAGCAATAGGGTATGAACTTCAATTCATGCTAGGTAACCAGGGACAATAGAAATAGCCAATATTTATTGTTTTACACATCTCTTAGACTCTTCTAACTAAAGAAAGTGTATTTTCCATGTTCTTAGATAGTCTACATCTTTGGGGAAGACAATTATCATCCCAAATAGCATAACTTCATAAACTATATTAAATATTTAAATATATAAATAAATACTTATTATGTATTTAAGTAAACCTAGAATAATATGATTCCTTATAGCTTTTAAACATCCACATGACCATTTAGCTCTACTCCTTTTTTTCCTATTGCTTTCCTGTCAAGTAAACCTTCTCACTTAATAGCATCCATATCTAACTAGTCTGCCTTCTAGACCTCCTTTTCTGCCACATTTGTGATCCCTTTTATTTATTTTTTGACATATTTTCTTTTTTATTAGATGTTTTCTCATTGAAAATATCTCCTTTCCCCAGCTCTCCTCCAAAATAAAATAAAATAAAATAAGAAGAAATAAAATAAAATAAAATAAAAAACTAAAACAAT
>NC_045030.1:44327607-44334968 GCF_008632895.1 Mastomys coucha
AAGATCCAGAATTGACAAATGGGACCTCATAAAGTTGCAAAGCTTCTGTAAGGCAAAAGACACTGTGACAATTTCACTTTTTTTTCCCTAGCTGAATAGAGATTTTATCTAATCGCATTACTATCCAGAAATCCCACATTGCTTTATCTTGATCATGATAATACCATGAAATTTCTCTTCCAATCAAGAATTACTCAGCCAATTTTTTTTTCTGATCTAACACTTGAAAGTACTTTTCAACTTTCAAAGACAACTATTTTCTCTAAGGCTCTTAATTTTATAGACTAGCTCTATAAACAATTATAAATAACATAGAAATAACCTTGATAAGTGATTTAGAGTTTCTATATTTTTTAATTAATTAATTAATTAATTAATTATATTATTTATTTGTTTATTCATGTTTCATCTCTGCTGCAGCCCCTCTCTCCTCCCCGCTACACTCTCACAAACCCTCCCTCATTATTCCCTCTCCTTCTCCTCAGAGAAGCAGAAGTCCAACTGTGGGACATTGAGTTGCGGCAGTGATTGAATGCTTACAGCACTTAACAATATAAAGATTTATCTTACATACTAGATCATACTTCATTGTAGTACGAATATTAGACACAATACTTCATGCTACTCTAAGAAAAGTTTTAATCAACTCTATCAATGTCTATTTGCTCAGTGAAACCAGAAATCCCTTTAATAGGAAAACTAACCCAATAAAAGAAAAGAAAAAAATACAATAAAGTTTTTCATTTTCAACCATTGTTAGGAAAAGGACACAGCATGCTACTTTAATTGCCATATTTCTGTTTTGTTTAATGGGGACTGATTTTGGTAAAAGGAGAGGGAGAAAGCTGAGCCTTTTGTTCCTTTATTAGGGGAAAGGTTGATTTTAGAAGGGATGCATATAGGAAAGCAATAGCAAAGGAAGGCTTAACTGGCATTGTAAATACTTTCTGCACTTGGCAGTAAGGTATAGGTCATCTGCTTTTTGCTGCTTTTCCATGGAGCTTTGAAATTATGACCTCTTAGTATTATTGGAGAATGGAAACAAGTGCATTTTTACTGTGTTCCACATCCCCATTATCTGAGTTAGCCAACCAGCTATCTGATTCTGGCATGTGCTGAAGCCAGGGGGCCCTTTGTGTGCTGCTTAGGGTGGGCAACAGGAGGATAGTGTGAGTACTGGAGGGAGATGGGAGCTCAGAGCAGTGAAGAGCTCCAGAATAAAAGCAAAGGAGTTATTGAAGACCCAGATTCTCTAATTAGCAATTCAAGGGTGTTGCCCAGGGCATGACTAACCATATGGTTAGAACCTGCACCCCTCCTCACATTCAGACACAGATCAAGCCTTGTAAGTTTCCTCCAGAGGCAGCTCTGTCTCTCCATTTTTCTCTAGTTTGCATTTCTGCTTTTTCAGCCTTCTGCACAAATGCTTTCTTGGCAATCTGGTTTTTGCATACTTCTCTCTAAAGGCTGGACATTGATAAATTTGGCTGTACTCCTTGTGACGTTTTCAAGCATTATAGAATCTGCCTGTGTGTCTATTTCCTTCTTTGTTTTACATCTTGCAGTTTCAAACTGGGGTCAGTCAGCAGGCTGAGTGATGAAAAGGGCTGTTCTATTCTTGCCCTGTGCTTAAGGGAGTATGTATTAGATCCTATTGCTTTTAATGTGCTGCTTCTTTGCTAATGCCTTCAGCAGCCTCCACAGACTCAGCTACCCTGCTTGTTGTGCCTGAATTATGGTATCTTACTAAAACAACTATGACTGATCAAGGAAATAATGTGAACTAATGGTAAGCTAGATTTGGAACTCAAACCTTCAATACTTAATGTGACACCATCCATCTGAAAACCTTCATAGGAATGTTTCTGATGGTTTCAGGGCTGGAACCATCTCATTTGACTCATGAAGCTACTACCATCTCCAGTACTTAGGATTAAAGGAAGGCTGATAGCAGAAATGACTGTGAGAATAATTTATTAAGGCAAGGGCAATGTATTGACTTGATAGCATCTGGTGCTTAGGTACTTTTCTTTCATAGATATACTTAACACAAAGGATGTCCAGCTGAATTTCAATTCACTATCATTTGCTTTCAGTTCCTTCTATATTCATTGTGTATTATTTGCCCTCATTGCTGCTTATGTACAATCATTTAAGATTTCTGCTGAATTTTCTGAGTTTCATTTACTGTTGTCTACTTCCATGGTAGTACCTTAAGTTCAGAAAGCCTTCCTGTTTCTTATAGTTCAAGCACAATCCTATACAAGGGTCAGGTTAATCTACTTGTCCACATCTGTTTTCAGAGGACAGGAGGAATCGCGGATCCATATGTTTATATTACGATTGTTAAAAATGGATTCTTAGAGGCAATAACTTACCAGAAAGCATCTAAACTACTTAAAGTGTTTGAGAAAAAGTATGCATTATATTGTGTTTACCATGCTACTTTTAATTGGGTGGTCAGAAGTTAGGAGTTTTGAATCTGAATTTTAATAAAATTTTTAAATTACTGTGAAGTTCCAAGTATTTGAAATACCTTTTCCCAATCCTAATGGATACACAGCTCCTTCATCTATGGTTCAGGAACATTGTGAGCGATGGGACAGAAAGACTGTGTGTCAGAATACCAGAAAGTTTGCTGTGAAATTGAATTTCCTGCATCAACAAGATGAGAATTATGCCAATATCAATGGACATGAAAAGGGGAAAATTTGCAGGGTCCCATCCCTGGATAAAGATCTACAGGAAACTAATGACTGCTAGGAGAAAGAGAATTATCCTTTCCCAGGAAACACATCCTTATAGATTTTCAATGTAGAGTAGTCATCCCTGAAACCAAATGCACACAAACTAGAAAAGTGAACGCCATGTGAAAATAGATATTAATCATAATCAAAGAAAAATAAGTTATCAATTTGAGAGTGAGTGAGTATGGAAAGATTGGGAGAGAGCATGTCTGGGAGGTACTGGAGAGAGGAAAGAGAAGTGGGAAAGTGATGTGTAATTCTATTTCAATTCAAATATATAAACGATATTTTAAAAAGGAAAATGGGTTTTGTAGTGCTTAGAATGAAAACATTTTGCGGTTGTACAAACACGATATGAGGAACAATCATCACTGTTGATTAATTGAAACAGGTTTGCCTTTAAACTTGTATTTGTGTGTGTGACATTGTTGTTCCTGTTCTCTACATCAACAAATGTATTCCATCTATCATAATTTTGCTCAGAGTCTAGATTTGTCTTCTGAGAGCTTTTGGGTGCTTCTTTTGTATGCTGGAAATAATACCTGTGCCTAAACTCATGGCAGAAAGCACTGCATCTCATCATAGAAAGGGATCTCAGGGTTAAAGTGATGCCTTAGCAGCTAGGAGCATTTCCTGTTTATCAACAAAACCTGAAATTAGTTACCACCACCCCTTGGCAGGTATCTCACAATCAACTATAACACTAATTCCAGGGGATTTACTTCCTTCTTCTGGCATCCTTGGGCACCTGCACACATGTAAAACACACATATACACATTCAAATAAAAACATATAAATGAATATATTAATATATTTAAAAATCACCTTAGTGATTTGAATTTCAGCTATCACTTGAAGAAATATTTTCTATCTGGCAGTCTTTTTATCTTCTCTGGAGTGATTCATGCTGTATGAGTATCCTGAAAAGTGAGATAGAAAGAAGAAAACAAGAGTAGGTTATAAAGACATTTCCCTTTGGGCACAGGGTAATCTTTTCACTTGGAAAGTTGTATTCAAACCCAGATATCTAGATTCAATTCAGTAAAAAGATACCTAGTAAATAAAAATATGACTTAAATTTTGCTCTGTAGCTGGTGGAGGGATATTTCTGCCTGTTTTCAATTGGTATGATGACTTATTCATACTCATGCTCATGCAGTAGATTCTCTGCTTTCAGAGAAGCCAAGCCCATCTAAACAATGCATCCCTGCTCTCACTGTAAGCTGAAGAGCTCATTGCTCTCATTGTAAACTGCAGAGCTCACTGTTCTCACTGTAAGCTGCATAGGTTCTTGGTGGCCAACCAGTTGTGGCTTATGCAAAGGTGATCGATCAATGACACACTTTGGTTCACTGTATGTTGTAAATCTGGGGGTATGCATTTATCTTTTTATGCATTGCACATCAAACCAATTATTGAGTTTGAGTTTGTGAAAAATATCATCCTATCCCACAATATTGATCTTTGAGCAAGGGAATAGAATCAAAGATTACTATGGATCACACAAAGGATAAAGCAGTTACATACACCTGTCAAAGATCAAGTAGAAAACATTGATAAGGTATTTTCCCTTTGATAAATACACCTACCTGCCTATACACAGAACAATATTATTTAAGGTTTAAAAATGTAACATCAAGTAGAAATGCTTTCGTGATTTTACCTATTGAGTTTAAAAAGCATAAATTCATAACAAAGTTTATACAAACATATGGCGAATATCACCTTCTTTAGATTCAGAATTGAATGGAAAAAGGAGGTAAATTGTTGCATTTATGCTTTTGCTATGAATCTTGGAGCCAGAGAAATAAAAAGGTGTTTACAGTAATCAAGATTTTCTTTTTAATAGTGGTTATGGTTGAGGAACTATGTCTGTCCTCATTTTATGATGCAAAGACATCTTTCTGCTGTTACAAGCATGCAATCACATTTGAGCTTCTGGGAAGAGTAGTTTTGCTTTTAATCAAACTAATGAAGTGATGAATTATGTAATTTTATGGTCATTACATTTCTTCTGTAAATTGCTAACCATTTTCTAAATCCTTAGTATCATTTTTAGAGTATTTTTTTTTCATATTTAGAATACCCCAGTACAATCTTTTGTGATCTTTGCTATGGCTGATGGCATCTACATGGATAACAGATTCTCCAAGAATACCAGGGTTAGAATTACAAAGGCTGGGTCAGAATATGCAGAAGTTGTTTAAGTAGATCATAAAGCAGATGTATAGAGATGAGAGACCATACAACAATAGCAAAAGACTTGTTGTAATTGTTCTTTGCTTTGTAGATTCTATTAAGTCCATCCATATTTCTATTGTAGAAATCAGATTTTACTTGAATGTTCAGTTTTTTTTTTTTTAAGTCTCTTTTTTTGGAGGTTTTCCCTTTGCATGTATGATCTGTATTGAAATAATTGTAACTTGGTATACAAAAGTTTATAGTGTATTTTCAAAAGCCTTTCATACTTATCATCTCTTTTGTTCTCTACTCCAATTGTATGACAGAAATACTGTAGGAATGATGATTGAGGCCTCAAATGGAAAATGGGCTTGCCTTT
Source organism: Mastomys coucha (assembly GCF_008632895.1). Taxonomy (NCBI): domain Eukaryota; kingdom Metazoa; phylum Chordata; class Mammalia; order Rodentia; family Muridae; genus Mastomys; species Mastomys coucha. The sequence continues at coordinate 44,332,916 of NC_045030.1, forward strand.
TGTCACATAGGTAAAATAAGGCAAAGTCTAACTTAAAATAGATGGATTTTGACTCACATGCCTAACCACTTACTAGTCACTAAACAATTTTTATGAGTAGATATATGGAAAGGATGAGGAAAAAGTCTTGTAAAAATGATGACACGTAGTTTATCTTTTAATAGACATGGTAATCTAAGCAAGCCCAACAAGAAATCACAGAGATTCTGCAGCAAACGTTCCTGTTTGAACCTCTTCACTTAAGTTAAGGTCATGTATTTAAATTGTCTTCGGTTGCCTCCTGTGTCTCTCTTTTTAAGAGAAGCAAATATGTGCTTGGCTCTGAGGACATTCACCCGATTTTACCTCTCTAGAGCTGCTGCCAGTGGAGGTGTCAATGATACAGCTGTTGTTGATAATTTCTATCTCAACATTTCCAGAGCCTAACATAATTGTCATCAGAGAAACTTCATCCAGCTACTGATGGGAGCAGGTGCAGAGACCCGTAGCCAAACATTAGGTGGAGGTTCAAAACTATGAAATAGGGGAAGAAGGATTGGAGGAGCCAGAGGGATCAAGTACATCACAAGAAAACCCACAGAATCAACTAACCTGGACCAATAAAGGCTCACAGAGACTGAACTGACAATCAGTGAGCCTGTATGGGTCTAACCTAGACCCTTTACATATATGTTACAGTTGTATATCTTGATGTTCTTGTGGGAATCCTAAAAGTAGGAGCAGGGACTGTCTCTGACTCTTTTGCTTGCTCTTGGAATGCTTTTTCTCTTACTGTTTTGCCTCATCTAGCCTTGATATGAGGGGAGGTGCCTAGTCTTATTACAAACTAAAATGGCTTGTTTGGTTGATATCTCTAGAACACCTGCCCTTTTCTGAATGGAAATGGAGCAGAAGAGGGTCTGGGGAGAGCAGAGGTTGCAGGGGGTGGGACTGAGAAGAGATGAGGGAGGGGAAACTGGTCAGAACATAATATATGAGAGAAGAGTAAATTTCTATCAAATCTGTAGTTAAAAAAAATAGAATCATCCCTGGAGTGAAACTTTCCATGCCAAGTCAAATAAAAACAGTTTTTCCAGGTAAACTAAGGAAACTCTGAAGATTATGTTTTTCCATGGGAGTGTTAAAACTTAGTTTTTAATGAAATGTGTATTGCTGCAAATAGAGGTACTCCTTTAACTGTTAAGTAGCTGTACACTCTTTAAATCAGCATAGCTGGATCTGTTTTTGTGGCTCAGTGCTGTTTTTGAATTTTTTGTAAGTGATGACCAATTCGTCATTTTGAAAAACAGTACTCGAGACTGTAAGTGAGACCATGAGTGTGGTGACGAGGGAGAAGCCTCAAAGGATGTTTTTGAGGGGTATTTTATGGTGGATTGCCATGCCTTAAGTGTATCAGAAATTATATCATAGCATAAAAAAATTCAGAGTTTGTTCAATATTTCACATGAAATAAACCTTTGAAGGTTTATGTTTTAATTTAAACAAAAGAAAACTAATTAGAGTCTGGAACATAAGGTATCATTTATTTAAAAACAACAGTGAGGAGTGAGACTGAAGACAGAACCATCTAAAACACATGGTCCAATGAGAAAGCCTGCATTAGGAAATATTGCTTGACAAAGTAGGGTTGTTAATATATCTAGGAAGGCTTTATAGTAAAGAAGTATGTTTTAACTTGAAGTCAATGAGAATTTCAAAACCTCTTGAAGTTCTGAGTCCTTTTGTTCATATATAACTTCATTTAACCACAATACCCTTTGGAAAATACTGGCTTAAACTGTTGCCTACATCAAGTAGGGTGAGAGAGAAGACAAGTCATTTAAGGGTAAATAAGAATAAAGAGTGTGTGTGTGTGTGTGTGTGTGTGTGTGTGTGTGTGTATGTGTGTGTGTGTGTGTGTATATATATACATATATATACACATATATATGTGTGTGTGTGCGTGTGTGCGTGTGTGTATACGTGTGTGTGTCTGTGTGTGATAATGAAATCTATTACTTTGTGTGTGTGTGTGTGTGTGATAATGAAATCTATTACTTTGTGTGTGTGTGTG
>NC_045030.1:44336189-44337804 GCF_008632895.1 Mastomys coucha
CACCACCCTTTAGGGTAGTATATTAGTGGAAAAATTTCCAGTCAGCGCATAGAGGATTAAGGGTTGTTTAGGCATATAACATTGAGAGAATGTGAGGAGTATTGATTATTACTTAGACTGTATGCAGGACTTCAGAATTTAGCTTAAGTCTTCTTTGAACAGCTAGTTTTATGCTGGCTGTGGTACATTATTTGCATGTCGCCATTTTCAACTTGGTCCCCATGGACAGTAATCAATGTAACCATATAACCACGTTGAAAACATGAGAAGGGTGTTGGTGTACTTGTGGCTTCTATTCACGTACTTTCTATGGCTTTAAGTTAATTAATTCTGAATAAATTCTCATTTTCTTTCTAAGAGTGACTATGTTGAGCTCTTTCATGGGAATAGCTTGCCCTCCTTTTATAGCTTGAATACTCATTCTGTCTTCTCTCTGACCTAAAATCTGTAAAATTGGCATTATCATCATAGTCATCTCCCTGTAAATTACTTTCTGTTCTTTTCAGTTAAACCACAATACCCTGCAGTTCCCATAGATGAGCAGTCTCAAACTTTACCATAATCAAAGAGCATCTGGAAGTCTTATGAAATCAGACTGCTCAATAATAATTAAGAGTTTATGAGTTTGGGATGAGTACAGAGAATTTGGATATTTAAAATGTTTAAAGAAGATGATGACATTTTAGAGGCCACACTTTGAAAATCTGTATTTTAGTTCAGGGGTCTCTTAATTGCACATTGGAACACCCTGGGTAGCCTTTAGTGCATATTGGCACAAGTCCTATTTTCCAACGTTTGTGATTTATCTAGTGAGAGGTGGGGCCAGGTAGAGTTGTGATTATATTTGAAAGTTTACTGTATCAGATTGAGAATCTTTGCACATTTTGTCTTAGCAATATAATGTGACAGTTTTTCCTGTTTAAGCTTATTACTCTCAAATGTTTCACCAATGCATTCAGAATATAGTTCATGTACATTTGACTCATTTATTAAGGTCCTTTGCTGTTTTATTACTGTAGTCTCTCCTTATACATACAATATAATTTAGTTGTCTTTTTGTGTGGGGCTGGAGGATGGATTAAGTGTCAGAGAGCAGCTATGTACATGCAATAGCACAGGTGTGGAGGTTATAGAACCTCAGATGTCAAATCTCTTATTCCACCTTGTTTGAAACAGGGTATTTGTTCACAGCTATATATGCCAGGCTATTTAGACTGCGCGTTTCTTGAGGATTCTCCTGTCTCTGAAACTCATCTAGCCATAGGGACTCTGGGATTAAGGATGTGCTACATCATTAAGATTTCCGTGGGTCCTAGGTATTCAAACTCTGGTCCTCGTATATTACATTACATTAATTACATGTACATTATTAAATGAGATACTGCCCCATCATGGAATATTGTTCAAAAACTCCAGTTGTTGCCTGAAATTGCAGACTTGTATTCAGCCAGAAATCTAATGTTTTGGCTGATACTTATGTATTTACTCATTTGTGAGTTACAAGAATAGAGTACCAGTAATAACAAAATAATACAATTATAATGATATACTCTAATACTAGTATAGTCTGTTTAAATCTATTTTTTTTTATTTTAGATATTTTCTTTATTTACAT
>NC_045030.1:44339005-44342770 GCF_008632895.1 Mastomys coucha
ACCCACATTCCACAAGGAACTCAAGAAGAAGGAAGACCAAAAGGTAGACATTTCATTCCTTCTTAAATCTATTTTTTGAGACACGATTTTACAATGTAGCTCAGGTTGATCCCCATGACTCAACATTATTTGTTCTTTGATTATAGATGCATACCACTATATCCAGTTTTTAAAATCTTTTATTTTGGTGGATGTAGTGAAATTTATTGATGGTATTCCAAAGAGTAGGGTTCTCTAGACCCCTCCTGCTATTCTAGAGGTCTAAGATAGGAACTGTGAAGGAGATGCTCAGTGTTGAGACAGGGACTCCTCAGCAGCCAAGAGCCTTGAAGGCCTCTCTTTCTCTCATTGCTGATGTAGGTGGTTCAGGACTCCTTACTCCTTGGAGGCCATGAGGTATACCACCATGTTGCTATAGTAGTATGCATTGTCATACCAGGAATGACCTTTACAAAATTGTCATTGAGAGCAATGTTAACCCCAGCATCAAAGGTGGAAGAGTGGGCATTGCTGCTAAAGTTGCAGGAGACAACCTGGTCTTCATTGTAGCCCTTTAATGGACCTTCAAATGAGCCTTCATCACATTCTTGAATTATCATACTTGGCAGTTTTCTCCAGGTGGCATGCTAGACCCATGGTAAATACATTGGGGCTAAAAACAAATGTCATTTCAGTGAACTTCCCATTCATCTCTGGAATGACCTTGCCCACAGCCTTTGTAGCACAAGTAGATGTAGTGATGATGTTCTGAGCAGCCCCACGACTATCATGCCACAACTTTCCAGAGGTTCCATCCACAGTATTCCATGAGGCAGTAATGGTATGGACTGTGGTCATGAGTCTTATGATGCTAATGTTGTCATGGATGACCTTGGCTAGGGGGAGAGGGTTGAGCAGTTAATGGTGCAGGAAGCATTGCAGACAACCTTGAGTGAATTTTGTTATACTTCTAATGGTACACATCCATCATGAACATGGAGACATCAGCAGAAAAAATTACAGATAATGAGCCTTTTGGTGCCATCCTTCATGTGGGCCCTAGCCTTCTCCATGGTGGTAAAGATATTAGTAAACTCCATAACATACCCAGTGCCAGTATCACTACATGTGATGTTAGAGGTATCTCACTCCTAGAAGATGGTGATGGCCTTTCCATTGATGACAAGCTTCAATTTCTCAGCCTTGAATATGCTGTTTAACTTGTAGAGTCATTCTGGATCATATAGAGCATGTAGTTGAGGTCAATGAAAGGGACATTGATGGACAGATTTAATATTTACATAATGAAGTAAAAAGAATAACATAAGCATTATAACAAAGAATTAGGATACTACATAGAGCTAACTTGTTTATGAATACTGTGATAATATGAAAGTTGAGCTTATAGAACAGGCTATAAGTGATTTGCTCAACAAAAGAATGACAAATGTTCTGGGCAAGATGGGGTAGGCAGACTTAGCTTCAGATTCCAGATGGAATGTATTTCTGGAGGTAAAATCTTGGAATACTCACCAGGAATAATACATATGAAATAATTAGGTCAAATATGTAATAAATATATTTAAGTGCAATATATAAGGTACAGTAACAAAGTAAAATTTAGGGGAAGCATGTGTGAACAAACTAAAAAAAAAGCAAACCATGGGAGAGAAGTGGCAAAGAATTTAGAAGTAGGTGAAGATATTACCAAAAATTGTTCTTTTATTCACCTGTCACCAGTGACAAAATTCTCCAGTATTAGAGATTCTTTCTGATCAATGCATACTGTCTACTAGAGATGAAGCTCTGTAGGATATCTTCCACATTGGCTTTTGCCATCATAAAAATGCAAGTGAGTTATTGAGAAATTTTAGGAGATCATTTTCGAAAGCAGTTGCTTAAATGTGCAAAATTCTTCACAGGCTCATGCTTTGAATACTTGGTCCCAAGAGGTTAGTGTATTTTGGAAACTTGAGGAGACAAGACTGGAAAAATTAATGATCACTGGCTCCAGATCTTTGGTTTTATCTTACTGGGGTTAATTTTCTGTCCCCCTTTCCTAATGCTTTCCGACTAGATGGCAGACAACATTCTTCTTGTCACATGTTACCTCTGTCAGAATATTCTGATCAAGTGTATAAGGCCAAATGACCACAAACTGAATCTTCTCAGATGGTGAGCTAAAATTAGTCCTCTTTAAGTTATTTGTATAATGTGTTTTGTCACAATGAGACAAAAGTAATACAGAGGCTAGGTGATATATTATTGAAGGGAAGAGATTTTTCCATGAGAACTTCAGAAAGAAGTCCGGGTACTTGGGGTTATAAAAAATTAGTAGGGCATTTGGACTGCTATTATGAGAGAGACTGGAAAGTATGGTGTATTTTGGATCAAGACCTGTTTAGAGCCAAGTTTATTTTCAAAAGAAGCATGGTCCAATCTCTGAAATCTGGGAATTTGGTAACTATACAACTAAATGTAGGTATTTTAAAGAAAACAAGGGTCATAAAAGAGACTGAATATGAACACCTTATCTTGGCACAAAAACTTCTTCTAAGAGAATTAGAAGGCAGACTGAGGTACATGTGATTCTTTATTATAGATACTGATATAGAGAAAGAGAGTCATATCACCAACAGTGATTCTTTTTAAGCAGCATTGAAAGCCTAATTGTCCACTTTCTAATTTTGATTACACTAGAAGATGATTACTATTATTCTTTTTAATAACAGTAATTTTCTATTAGAGTAGAACATGTCTCTGTAGTTTGCAAAAATTTTATGTTTCTTGTTTCTTACTATATAGGAGTTTTAACTTTAACAAGAACCAGGCTGTTTTAACTTTCCCTTAATGAGTTTGCTGAATCCTATTAATGGTCTAAGATATTTAGTGCATGTTGTATTCAATTTTATACATGGAGCATGCTGAGTTAGTATATTGTGTCTATGGAAGGGAAGAAATTGCAAAAGTATCTCTTGATTCATCTAGTAGGAGTCACATATATAAGTCCTATTTATAATGCTCAATAGAAATTTAGATGCAAGTCAAAGCACTTTAGAAACTGTAAATCATTTCATAAATTTTAAAGATCCTATCAAACACATAACACAGTCTAGCACCTGAAAATCACACATTAGCAGGCTGATACTTCTAGGCAAGATGTAGAGATAAATCAGCCAGTTTATTATTATTTCTGCCTATTGGAGGAGAACATTTGAACAGGTAATCCACGAGAAGCCAGTTGTCAAGCTAACTTTGATACGGGTCTCACAGTTAAACCATATTGCTTATTTAGTTATGTGTTTCATTAAGCCTAAACATAGATACATAGGATATGGAGACTTGATGGTTTAGGAATTAAATACTCCCTTGACTAGTCCAGAAATTGTTTACTTCACTTAAAGCATCAAATTTTGAGACCCAACATTTTTCTGTGTAACACTTTATACTGCTTCCTAATGCTCTCCACTTATTTCAAGGACATTTAGTTTATTGCTGTAACTGTATTATATTACTGAACGACAGATGTTCTTTTATGATATAACACCATGATTTGTTGAGAAAATTCTATGCGATGATTATTTTGTTGGGCTTTCTCACATAATCTCATTGAATCTTCACAACATTGCCATGAAATGGATTTTTTATCTCTATTTTTATAAATGAAGTGCTAAGAGCTTAAGTAAACTTGTGCAAGGTCATGCTACAACTCAGTAATGAGTTAAGATGAGAAGCAAGATGTTTTATGATGTCTTTAATTTTTTGGTACCTGTTATTCTCTCTCTC
>NC_045030.1:44342780-44349679 GCF_008632895.1 Mastomys coucha
TTGGGAGGAGATGTAACTATTCCTCATGCCTCAGTTGACAGAGATTATTCAGGTTCTCAGTTTACTTAACTAGATACTAGAAGGAGAGAATGAATTTTATTTCAGAATCTGATGATGGAAAACTTTGAGAGTTTCTAGAATTTTCTCTCTTCTATGATGTGTATTTGGAATCATTTGGGGAAGCATATTTTGAATATTTCCCATATCTATGATTTAAAAAATGTGCACAGAAAATGGTGATAATTTTAGGGAAACATAGAGGTAATATCTTCTCTGTGGATATCTAGCATCCTGATCATTTTTTCACAAGTCATTTTCCTAAAAATTAATATGCCCCAAGTTTTTCCTTTTAGAAGATGAAATGGGTATTCATTTATTTCAAAAATTTCATCTATAAACCTCACTTTTGATGTTTTACTAATGTCTTACTATCTCAGCCAGAAGAAGATCTTATTAAAAGCAGAAATGATATACAGTGTCTATTAATCAATTGGATAGAACCATTTTATGTTCTGAATGTAAGATGTTGAAATGTATCTCTTAAGGATCAATATTGTTTCTAAGTAACTAAAGCTAAATCAATACTGGAGCCACACTTTACTTTGGTAACAGATCATTAGCTTCTAGTGTTTCCTGAGCCTGTAACTACAAATATAGACTTTTCAGAAAATAGTTTTTAGAGTAAGAGATTTCCACATTTGTCATTTTAGATTTTGACTTATTTGTGTATTTGGTATATGGTGAATCTCTTTAAAAAATTTGGTGTTGAGGAAAGGCAAATTATCTTAAAATAATTGTATTATACTTTTGCTGTATGTGTATATGTGTGTGTAGGCCTGGTTAATCTCAAAATCTAACTATGGCCCTTGAATATTTAAAATCATAATCAGGATTTAGTTGTATTATGTATTATTGATTTCTGCTTGCTCATTTTAGTTTCAATGCACACTGGGTTTAGTCAATTAATGTATTTTCTTGTTAGACCTTTAAGGACAAAAGGACAGATTCTCAGCTATAGTATGGTTACATTTCAGAATTGTAGAAAACCCTAAGGGTATGTATTTCAATTTCTTATTTGATGTTTGAATTAGTTCCTTGTATGTAATATGGGAGCCTTGGAAATTGAATCCAATCTTAGGTTGAATTAAATAACATAGAATTTAGAGAGAAGGTAGTTGAATTGTGCAAGAACCTGGCAGGAAACAGATGACAGTGTCTTAAGACAAATTGGATTAATTAAAGGATGGTTTACGGCAGTACAGAGAGCTGAAGGGACATAGCAAAAGATCCTGAAACACTGTCAATAGTGTAGGACAATTCTCTGGACCAGAGGAGAGGTGTGTGTGAGAGCTTCAGAAACTCCAAGACAGTAGTTTAGAGAGAAATTTACTGATAGCAATGTACCTACCATTTGATAGAGAAATTTGATTACAGCCTACCCTCAATCTTATATGTGGGAGTTTCAAAGGAATAAATTATTTTCTTTTGTACCCTTTTAAAAATGATTTTTTATTCATTCTTTGAAAATCATATTCTTATATAAAGTATATCAATCATATCCATCTACCTGTTCCTCTCTCCAACTCACCCAACCCCATCTAACTTCCAACTTTATATCTTATTTGTATAGTTAATAACCCACAAAGTAGTTATTAACTACTTCTATCTGCTTATCTGTGTGTTGCTAGCTACTGAGTGATGATCAAGGAACCAGCTTCCATGTACCCAAAGGACAGTGACTCTCTTTCCCTCAGTATCCTTCAACTACCAATAACTCCTCTAATATGGGTGGGGCCTTGGAGGCTTTTCCTCATTCATGCTGGAATTTTGATTGGATTGATTTTTTACAGGTCTTGTGCATGTAAGCCCAGCTATGAGTTGGTGCTTGCAAAAACCATGTAATGTCCAGAAGTGTATATTTTACAGCTCTTCTCCCTATTCACTGGCTTTTATATTCTTTCTTCTTTTCTTCCATGATGTTCCCTGAACCTTGATGGTGGGTGGCTTGCTATAGATGAAACATCCATACCTGAGAACTCAAAGTTATTCATACTTGATCCTTAGACTAGTTATAAATCTCTACATTAGTCACTGACCCCTGTATAAAGAAGCTTCTTGGCAATACATTTGCTGAAATGAGACTTATGGCAACATCAGGGGACATGTCAATGCTGAAGGGAGAAATTTCACAAGGACCTACCATTAGGTGAATATCTACATGCAATCAGTGGCTGCTGAGAAAGGGTGAATCAGTATTCCCCAGGGATTATGGCCCTGATAGGTTATTCAATCCAAAATGGTTATCCCTAAACACATCTATATAAGAACAACACTAAGTGAAACCCAGTAGGTTTTATATATATATACATATATACATATATATACATATATATTATAGATAACACATATATATTATATATTATAGTTGACATATATACTTATATGTATATTTATATATATACATGCATGTGAGAAAACCAAAATAATTTTAGAAGAATAAGTTGTGAATTTTAGAGGGACTGAGGGACACAGGAGGAGTTAAGAGAGAAGAATGCCTGTAAATTATTTAAACACAGTATTCATATATGAAATTCATATATGAAATTCTCAATGAATAAGTATGGAAACAAAAAAGATTTTCTGATTGAAATTTAGAACAGAATTAAGCTTTGATAATTTGATAATTTAGCCAACAAACAAATAGGTTCCTGCTAGAACCTATGATCTCTCCAATCATGGGCTTTTGCATAAGGTTACAGTACCAGGCATGAATTGTCTCCTGTGTACTAGCCTTAGATTTAATCAGAAAGTGGTCCATTTACTCTACTATTGTGTCACTTGGTATATCTTTCTGTCAGGTCAGCATTAGAGCATGCAAGGTTCAAGACTGGGAAAGACCATTGTTGTCTTTTCTACTTCAATAGCCTACATAGCACCCTCAGGCACTGTGTAAACTAGCGAGGGAGGAAAGTGTTTCCTGGTTATTTCTGGGTCAATTTCTGTATTCCCTGCATCCAAAGTGAGTGTACAATCTGTTTTTAAATGTTTTTTATTCTGTAATTTTGAGATTTTAATACTCTGAATTGGAAGACATAGATCAAGGGGATCCAGTTAATACTGTACATAGAGGAAGGAGATTTTGTATAACACATGCTATATTAGGGACTTGTTTTGAAGATATTTATAAAAGATATTTCACAGAATGACAGGTTTTTGGCCATGACTATTACTGCATATTTTAGGGTATAATGATTGGTTTCAAAGAGAAAAAAAGCTATAGTCAAACAAGTTCTTTCAAAATAAAAAAAATAGTAAAGTGAGAAAACATTAAAGGATGACATATAAACTTTAGAGGAAATACAATTATTATTGTTGTTGCAATAAAAAATGTTTGATAGCCAATTATAACTTGATACTTATGGGTATAGACAGTGGAGTAAGCTCCAAACTTGATACCTGTGACCCTGGGAAGTCCATTTCTTTAAACTTCCATTCTCTTAATTGTAAAATTAAAGTATTCTTTTATATTATCAATTTCTTTATTGTCCATTATAATGTTTCCCTGTCCATTCTTGCTTCTGTAAATGTGGCTACTCTCTTTCTCGCTTTTGGTTAGTTGAGCCAACAGTCTGTCGATCGTTTATTTTCTCAAATAGCCTGTAACTACATGTATTCTTTCTATTGTTTTCTTTGTTTCTATTTAATTGGTTTCTGTACTGGCTTTTATGATTTGTTGCCATTGACTAGGTTTTGGTTTTTGTTTTTTTTCTGATTTTTTTGAGTTGTATCATTAAACAATTTATCAGTGTTTTTTCTTATATTTTAATGTAGACATTTAGAGCTATAAAATTCCCTTTCCATGCTTTCAATGTGTCCCAAAGCTTTTGCTGTGTTATGTTTTTGTGTTTTATAAGAATTTTTATGAATTTTTCTTAGTTTCTTGTCCAGCTTATTCATTATTTGGTAATGAGTTGTTAAATCTCCATGAACTTATGTATTTATTAGGGCTTACTGTCAGGTTTATATTTAATTCATTGTAGTCAGATAGGATATAAGAAATGATTTTAATATTTTCAAATTTGTAAAGATTTATTTTGTGCCCTATAAAGTGGTATATTTTAGAAAAGCTTCCATGTGGTATTCAGTAGAATGTGTATAAAATTAAAAATAATGATTATATCTGCCTTACAATATTGTTCAGATTTTTGTATGTTTTTCTGTATGTAACTTACATACATACTTGTCTGTGATACATGTAGTTACTTGTATGTAGATGCACATGGATGCTAAAGACATTAGGTGTTTTCCTCAATCACTGTCTACCTTATGTTTTGAGATATGGTTTCTTACTGAATATGATGTTCACAGACTTAGAAGAGTGGCTACTAAGTGATCTACCTGTATCTACTCATTCCTGCTTTATTTATAGATGGATATACCCATGCCTGGATTTTTTGGTGCTGGAACTGGAAGCTTGCTTCTTATGTTTGTACATCAGTAACTTTACCAGCTAAGCTATTGTCTTAATTGTGTTAGTATTGTTAGAATTAAATAACCCTGTATACAAAACACTTAAGTATGTAGTAAATGGTGTATACATTGAATAATTTTGGTGGACATAGTAGAGAAATTCAAGTTTATGTCTTGAAAAAGTGGAATTAAGTCCATTAAATGTATACTTTAAGAATGATTTTTATTTTGTGTAATGACAAATTATCTCATAAACTTTTATGACTTTAATATGAAGTATTTTCTCCAAAAGACAGTGTAATGAAGGCTTGGTCCCCACCTGTGGTTCTATCTTAGGAGGCTTTGGAAACTTTCTATACCTAGAGAAAGTATGTCTCTAAGAGCATGACCTTGGGGGTTATATCTTGTACCAGGCCTCTTATTCTCTTTTAAGGTGATTCTTGCTCTCTGAGACATGCTCCTGTTTATATCATGGTCTGCTTCCTTACTAGCTCAGAATCAACACAGCCAAGGACTTTAGACAGAAAGCCCTAAAACCAAGAGCTGAAATAAATCATAGTTTTTTATGTCAGGGAATTTGTCAGAGCAATGACAAGTTTGACTAATACAAAAGCATGTTAAAAACCATCTTGTATGATAGTGACTATCTTTCCTAGAAGTGTTTAAATAAATGGCATGGTCTACAGAATTCATGATTGAACATTTTCTTAGACCTTTAGTATCCATTTAAATCTTGGCATGCCTGCAATTCTTCACAAAAATCATGCAAATTATGTTATGTTTTAAAGATAAATATATTAATTCTGGCTCTGCATGGAGGACTGACTGTATTGTGAAGTATACATCACCTACCTGTCATTCTTAAGCTTCAAAAGTACACAAAAGCACATTTTGAAATCACTTTGTGATTATGTCATATTTCACACCCACCCTCCACCATCATCTTGCAACCATCTCCCTGACTCCAATTCTGTTTTCTTCAATGAAAATGAATAGAAGAATGCTAATAGTTTGGTACTTAAGCTTGTAGGCTTTATAGTTATACCATATTGATTTGAGATTTAAGTTATGAAATGTGAATGATTTATTTGGAGCCAATTAATCTTTCAAAGCCTCAAGTTTCATCACTGTAGACTAGGAATAATTATAATACCCATTACTTGAGAAGCACATTGCAATGTATATTGGGATATTGCTCACAATGTTTCTAATGTGTGATGTACTGTAACTTTATTTTTTTCAGTTCCTATTTTTAATGATGGTTCTTAAATGCTTTAACTTCCCTTATAGCCCACTACTCATCAGAGGTAGTGGAAAAGAAAAGATATGGCGGAAGTAGTCCTGTTTAGACAGTTTCTTTAGAGCAACTCTGGTCTATATTGTCTGGAAATCAGCAGTTTAGTTCCCAGGTTAACAGAAATAGCTTGATCAACTTGCTAAAACTTGAAGGATACACCAGCAGTCCAGTTTGGTAGACTCATGTACGGAAGTGGTCTGTTCAGGCAACTTGGGCCCAGTCAAGTAATAGGTCTAAACTCTGGTGACCCACTTGGCAATATCTCTGAGTCTCTGGCTCCTATTTCAGTCCCAATCCCCACAGCTGCCCCCACAGGAGATGTGTACTCTGTCACATTGACAATGCCCCAAGCTCCCAGCATTCTGGCTGGACCCTACCTCCATTCAGCCGACCATAGCCAGGCATGCCCTGCCCCACAGACAGAAAGATATGTCTCACACAATATAAGGGGTGGTTTGTCCACTCCCCTCTCTCTTGCACTCTTTCCTCTTTCTCTTTCTCTTTGTTCTTTCTCTTGCTCTCCTCTCTTTCTCTCTTGCTTTCTTCCTCTGGTTTCTCTCTCTCCTTTTCTTCTCCTCCCCTTCCTCTCTTTTCTTTCTTTCTACGTGGCCAGCCTATTTTCTCTTTTCTTTAATAAAATATCTCATGGTTATGCATTGCCTCCTTTTAACTAACTAATGCACTGTGCAGCCCAGGCATCAGCAGCAGCAACAGAGAGATTCAGGCATCAGCAGAGAGACACAGGCCTACAGACTCAGGATAGTGAACATGGATAAGCATCAGTGGCACTATCTAGCAGAAATAGCTAGACCTCAGCCTCACCACAAGGGACCAGCAGAAAGACTAGGAGAATTTCTGAGCCTTGTTTCTCTCAGCAAAGTGAAGCAAAGATCAGCAAAAACATGAGACCAGCAAGCTTTGCACAGCTAGCTCTATAAGCAAGCCAAGTTCAGCCTCCTCCACTGTCCATCAACTCCTATTTATACTCCCTCCAAACATCACATGTCTTCCATGGGTCTTGCCTCAGCACCTATGTCTGTCTCAACTGACACCACTCTGCCAATCTGCTGGAGTTTGGAAGTGGCAAGAAACTGCAGCACACCTTTAGAAGTTTTTTGGTGTTTTTTTTTTT
>NC_045030.1:44349689-44351227 GCF_008632895.1 Mastomys coucha
TACACAATGTAAAGTAGACACAATGTAAATGTATCTCATTAGCAAAGAATCTTTCATCACATGTCCTTTCACATGCTTGCTTTAACAGAACATCATTTCTCCTGTGTCTGCTTCAGCTAAATGTTTCTTTACAAGTCTGCCTTACTCTTTCACCTGTGTCCACTTCAGGAAAACACTCTTTCACATGTTTGCTCAGCAAAACACCATCCAACACAATTGACTTTCTAAAGGACCCTTAAGTTTTCCACTTCAGTGTACTACTTTGAATAAATGTCACTTATTATACTAGTGGTTAATATCTCTTTGTCCTATTGTAAGATGAATTTCTGACATGAGTTGCATGACAGTTTGGATACTGATAGGTCGGGCTCTGATAGGAGCCTAAGTTTCCTTGTTACTTTTTAGGGTTTCTGTGAGATTGGTAGGTAAAATGAAAACAGTTTTCCCCTTTTGAAATGACAAACAGTTCCTTCCAAGGCCATTCCTATAGAGAAGCAAGTCATGAGGACCTATACACAGCAGAAAATCAGACTTCCAGCTGTATGGCAGTAACCTTGTCAATAAAGGGATTCTTATGCTACTTAGAAGCCAAGCATGAGGCTTATATTTGGATTATCACTTGAAAACCATTTCAGAAATTAGAATACCCAGCTGTAAAAGGCCTGGCTGCTCTTGATCTATGGAACAAGAGCTTACAATAAAAAATATTATATATATATATATATATATATATATATATATATATATATATATCACCTGTCCAGGCTTTGCATATAATATGAAAGGAGTTTTCAAACTTCTCTTAGCTGCAAATAACTTAAATTAGCATTTTGAGGGCCTGAATGAAAATGTCCACTTCAATGAGAGGCTGGAGCCTGTTGATTAGTCATTGTATGAAGTGCTATAGCCTTCAATTTGGGGTGGAGTAATTGCATTACAGGCACTCTTGTTTGGCATTCAGTTCTAGCCTCAATCAGATGCAGTGAATCTAATCTCCTTCTTTATTTATCAACCCACTCCAAAATGCAAGTTGATTTTTAAGCATCTCAATGTGAGGATGACAAAATAAAGTACTGTAAAAAATTCATCTCTGTTTTCCCATTTTGGCTTTATCCCCGAACAGTCCAAGTGTAGTTTAGCTTGGACTATCAGTAAATATCATGAAACTATTAGATGAGGTACCTGTGAGAAACCTTGTAAAGGTAGAGGGTAGGTAATATAGCCTTGTTACTATATTCCCTCAGCTAGGAAACAATGGAACAGAATAAATCTTTGTCTTGAAGCAGATTAACTAAAATGAAGCACATGAGTTGGGGGAAAGATAGTATTGAGGATGAAAAGGCAGGAAGGAATAGAGGACAATTATACAATGCTATTTAGGTTAACCAGTTTTACTGTTGCTTACGTAAATATCTGAGAAAATGATTAAAAAGAAAGAAAGATTTATTTTGTCTTACAGTTTTAGAGGTCTTGGTCCAAGATCTACTGGATTTCTTGCTTTGTGTGTGATGTAAGACTAAATATCACAGCAGAGGTTA
>NC_045030.1:44351237-44351820 GCF_008632895.1 Mastomys coucha
CTCTCTCTTGCTTACTGGCCCTGGCATTCCCCTACACTGCAGCATAGAACCTTTACAGGGCCAAGGGCCTCCCTGTCCATTGATGACCGACTTGGCCATCCTCTTACATATATGCTGCTGGAACCACTGGTCCCACCATGAGTACTTTTGGTTGGTGGTTGAGTCCCTGGGAGCTCTGAGGGTATTAGTTAGTTCATATTGTTGTTATTCCTAAGGGGCTGCAAGCCCTTCAGCTCCTTGGGTCCTTTCTCTAGCTCCTTCATTGGAGACCCTGTGCTTAGTCCAATGGATGGCTCTGAGGCTCTACTTCTGTGTTAGTCAGGTACTGTCAGAGCCTCTCAGGAGAGAGCTATATCAGACTGGATTGTCCTTCCTTCAGTCTCTGCTCTATATTTAGTCTCTGCAACTCCTTCCATGAGTATTTCGTTCCCCCTTTTAAGAAGGAATGAAATGTCCACATTTTGGTCTTCCTTCTTTTTGTGTTCCTTGTGATTTGTAGGTTGTTCTTCCTGTACTCTGAACTTCTGGGCTAATAACTACTTATCAGAGAGTGCATACCATGTGTGTTCTTTTGTGATTGGGT
>NC_045030.1:44352394-44360247 GCF_008632895.1 Mastomys coucha
TTAATAGCTGAGTAGTACTCCATTGTGTAGATGTGCCACAATTTCTGTATCCATTCCTCTGTTGAGGGGACATCTGTGTTGTTTCCAGTTTCTGGCTATTATAAATAAAGCTGCTATGAACATGATGGAGCATGTGTCCTTATTACATGTTGGAGCATCTTCTGGGTATATGCCTGGGAGTGGTATAGCTGGGTCTTCTGGTAGTACTATGTCCAATTTCCGGAGGAACCATCAATTTGGTTTCCAGAGTGGTTGTACCAGCTTGCAATCCCACCAGCAATGAAGGAGTGTTCCTCTTACTTTTAAGAGTTCCTTCTCAAAAGATAAAGTCCAAAACATCATTTGACATTCAAACAAAATTTTACCGGTTATTAGATATGAGAATTAAGAAGGAAATTCCATATGTCCAATGTAATGATATTGACTAAATACACTCATTCAAAAGAAGAGAGATGGGGGCATAGAAAGGTGAGATAAACCAAATAATACTGATTCCCAGCAGGAAAAATATCATTAAATCCTATGGTTCCATGTATGCCGTATTTAGTATATAGTGAGCCCCAGTGCTCTTAGTAAGCCCATAACTATAGCTGATTGAATTTGACATGTCCTCACTCTGACTCTGGTTATAACTTTCAGCTTTCCTTGCCAAATTTCCTATTTTCCATGTTTCTGTCATCTCCCAATTCCTGAAATCTGCATCATATTTTGGCTTCATTCTCACAGCTCTACCCTTTACCTTCTCAGGTTCTACTGATAGGGAATTTGATCCATTAACATATTATTTACTCTCTAAGATTTACATTGAAATCTTGGTGGAAGCCTTCATGATTCTGGCAAAACAGCTTAAATTGCTGGCCTGAAAAACCAGCATCACATGGATGACTCCATAATTTGCCACCTGCTTTGGCAGTGTCTGAGACATCTAAAAAGATACCTGCAGTAGTCTTTGAGTTCTTGGGTGGCTAAATCTAAAGAAACACTTCCACAAGCAGTCCTGTATCATCAGGGTATCCCAGATCTCTCTTCATAAACCAAGTACTTCTCATACCTTGTCTATTCTTGTGCTAGTTTTTAATTACAGTAAAAGATAGAGTATATATGTTCTCCATCTTTAGGGAAATTTGATTCATCAAAGTGACCTACATAGGTTTGGATATTGAATTCTTTGTTTTCAAATATTTATAGTTCCAAATATGTCTCTGTCATCTTACCAATTTGAAAGAGGATGTGTGTGTGTGTGTGTGTGTGTGTGTGTGTATTGGATGATTTCCTAATGTTAATGTCTCCATGGAGATAGAAACTAGTTAGATTTGTTGATGATCTATCCTGGAAGAGTAGGCTTTTATTTCAGAGGGAGAGATAAAAATGGTAACATGAACAGTTATTACTGAAGTAGGAAATGATGGTGATTATTTTCTATCAATTTCCAATTGTACATTATTGAACAACTTGTAAGTATGGTGTCTCTGTGGGATCAAAAAGATGCCTGTTAATAGATATATCATGACAATTGCAATTTTAAAAATATCCCCTCCTAGCAACTTTTGTGCTTCCACAAATCTATATCTTACACAAAATGTTACCAAGTCTTACCAATTTCCTTTTCTAAGTCTATAAAACAAAGGAACAAAGCCAAAATTTGTATTACAATTAAAAGCAATAGAGTTATGTATTTATAGGGTTGAGAAATAAGGGGAAATTGCAGTTCCTTCCCTTCAGTTTTGTGGTAAACATAAAACTACTCTAAAATTAAAGTCTATTAAAATACATATTCCCTACCCTTAGAATCTGCTTGCTTCACACATAGATAAGGGATTTTTACCCCAGCCTGTAAGTTAATTCCAGTGTAATGTCTATTTTTGTACAACCTATGAAATGAGATTGATTTTCATACATTTAAATGGTTGAAACAAAAGCAAATGAGGAATGTTATTTTTGGCATGAAAAAATTACATAAAATTCAAATTGAGTATCCATAAATAAAGTCATATTTGAACATATTCCTGCTTATTTCTTTATATAGACAATCTATGGCTTCATTGCTGTTGCTGTGGCAAAGCAGAGACTGTTTGTTTGATCTACAAAACCTATACAATCACAATTATATTTTTTATGAAATAAAAAACATACTGATCTCTGGCTTATCAATTGGTCTTTTCATCCAGGTTTCATTATAGCTGATGGGAAACCTAGATAAGATGCTGAGTCAAAGAAAAAGTCAGGAATGATTTACTTCTTGCTATCTTTTACTCAGAGCTTCTTACTCAAAACTATGACTTAATTTTTCCTCCAAAGCAAAACAAGAAATATAAAGGCATATTCTTTGATACCCAATTCTTTCCAACTCCTCAACTCTCTTTTTTCTTCTAGAAGTTCCATTATCTGTTATGTTGAAATGATAAGTTAAAAATACTGAGTTAATATGATACTGTCACTGTTATTTTAATAAATCAACACTGGAAATTGAACTATTAAAATTTCAAATCATTAAACAGCAAAGAGAAAATGTAATAGAAAAAAGGTGAGGGGGAAAGAAAATTACCACCTAAGAAATATTTATCCTTCATACTTCCCTTGTATAACATTGCAGATTGAAATTCTTTCATTTGTTACCAAATAATATAGAAAAGGAAATGGATTGCCTTGGAATACTTTTAAAGTTGTCTGGGATGTGGGGTAGGTTAGGATGTAAGCAAGGAACTAGGAACTGAAGGGATGGGGATCAGAGGACATTAGAAGAAAATGTGATAGAGATTAAATGTTTTGGTCACCAAGATAACAAAGTGATTAACATTGTGGACTTTGATGTAAAATGGACTTAGGTTTGAATTCTGGTTCTGATATTGAAGAGCTGAGGGTACTTAATGGTCCCATCTTTCCTTTGTTGGTAAAACAGAGATGTTAATACTACTTTCGCTATGAAAAAAGTGGAAAAATTTAAAATGTTAAATGTGGATAGCATAGGGGTTAAATGCAACTTTATTAATTTTTGCTAGCTAGAAAGCACTAAATAGCTAGTTGTGAAGAAAGGACTTAAAAGAGTGAGAGTTAGGTGACCTGTGATTTTTATGTAGTTAATACTAATAACAGCAGAATAAGAAGATATCATTTGTTTACAACAACCCTCTATAGATAATGCCATTATCCTCATTTTAAATATGAAGAAACTGAGAGTAGAAAAGGTAGCTGAGTGAGTTAACATAGTGATGAGATTTGAAATTTGTCAGACTGACTCCAGTGTTTCTGTATTATCTTTCCAGTTTTGAAGTTGTCTACCACTTACGATCAAGGCCATAACAGGGCTGCAGTATGTTTGTGCATGTTCTATATTGCACAACTTAAAAAGTGTTCAATTTGTATTAATTTATGAAGAAAATTACCTGCATAGTCACAGGTATTAGTTTGATTTCTATTGGTATAATAAATATCATGGCAACAAAACAAAAAACAAAAAAACAAAACAAAACAAAACCATGTTGGAATGAAAAGGTTTGTTTTGGGTTTTACTTCCCCATATATCACATCATTGAGGGAAGTCAGGGCAGGAACTTAAGACAGGAACCGAGGCAAAGACCACAAAGAAGACTACTTACTTGATTGCTCCCCATGGCTTCCTCACCCTTCTCTCTCTCTCTCTCTCTCTCTCTCTCTCTCTCTCTCTCTCTCTCTCTCTCTCTCTCTCTTTCTGTGTGTGTGTGTGTGTATGATATTTAGTTTTATTTTAGGCTATATTTCCCTTTTATCATTTTTGTTTAATTAAATTTTTATATAATGTATTTTAATCATGTTTTCCCTTCCCATCTCCTCCCAGATCCTCCTAACTTCTTACCTACTCAATTTCGTGTTCTTTCTCTCTCTCCAAAAATAATAAGAAAGAAGGCCAAAATCCCTCAAGAAGCAAAAATCCCTCACAAAAGTACAAAAAAGAAAATAAAATAAAAAACAAAACCCAATAAGACTATCTGTCTTTCCGTCTAACTACTGAATTCACATTTTCTGATGGAATTAATCTGAACAACGAACCAAAGATGAACATGTCATTGAAAGATTTAGACCTTTAAGACTAGGTGAGAGTCCTCATTTGATTATCATGCTTTCTTAATCAGGTTTCCCATGCAGTTTCTATATAAAGTTGGGGCTAATGCAGCACAAAGCAAAATGCCTACGTTTCAAGCATCTTGAAGAGTAGAGCTATAGTTAACTGAACAGAGCTAAAAGGCTTTCTTTTCCCCCCCTTTTCGACTAAGATGTGAGGTGTATAGAAATTAAGTGAAATTAGAACCAGAGATGCAAAAACAGTTATTCAAGTAAATTGAGTGTTTTCTAGAGAAACCGATTTTAATTAAGCAATTAGTTAAGCAAGAATTATATATGATATTTATCTGTGAACTTAAAAGCACAATTTTTTTGTGATCAAATAGTAGCTCTTCAGATACATATGTACAAAATAGATATAGTTATCAGGGTGGGACTATCACTGTGTTGGAACCATACCATTTCTTCTCATATGCTTTGCCTTGAATCACTTAACTGATATTATCTGTAGGCAGAAAATTTGGATTAACATGTTCTGCTCTGTTATATTATATCTATCTTTAAATGGTAATTGAAAAACATGCATCACCATTAAATACATGCTGTTAAAATATACAAAACTTAAAAAATAAATACAGTATGTGTTCTTATTTTTTCCATTGTTACATAAGATTAGGTTTTGTCCCATTTGTTTTGTTCTTTTTGGTATGTAAAACATTGGAATTGTTTGTAAAAAATCACATATAACAATAAAAGGAAATACTAGTTCTCAATAGCTAACCATTTATACACAACAATCTGCAACTCAGGCTATTCTGAACAATGTTCAAATATCTTAGAATTTATTACAAAAATTCACTAAAAAGAAAACTGAAGTGCAAGAGCTCATGGGTTTATCAATATTATGTATTTGAACACCATCATCTGTTCACCATTGGGAAACAGAAATGTTTCAAGGGTACACATACAAATTTTAACACACTACACATGTAATTTTAAAACTAATATATGAATATATTAATAAAACAGAAATAAAAGGCTTCCTGTAGAAGCATAACACCATGTAAATACGTACTAAACTATCATATAAAGATGGGCCTTTTCCCCTCATTATAAAACTATGACAGCAGTTTTAACTTGGATATGCACTCAGTGTTGAATGTCTACAGCCCTGGGCATCAGTTTATGCTCCAGTAGATGGTTCCATACCATGCACATCTAGGAAGCATTAAATAGGCCCAGTAGATATTAAAAGAGAGAGCATATGAAGTTTAGAAGAGAGAAGTATGTGCGTACTCCTCTGCAGGAAAATCTATTTCCCCCATTCCTTAGTTGCTTGTAGTTCCTTTTCTAGAGTTGAGGCCTCAGGAGTTTTCTCCCTTCCACATTAACATTTATATTTTTCTCTTTATTTAGATCATATTTGTGTGGTCATATTGGTAACACTTGTGTTTAGCTCCTGATATTTATAGGAGAATCCTCTCATGACAAATTTTGTTTCTTTGGTTCTTGCAGTCTTTCTACCACCCAGCCCCTTTGTCATTATCCCTTTGTCTTACATGTAGAAGGTGTGTTATTGATATATCATATACCCAAAAGTAATATACATACTGAGCATGTTGTATTTGTATATTTAGGAATATACATATCAACAGTTAAAGCAAAAGAGGCAAGTTTGGAGTACATGGAAAGGGTTAGAGGGAGAAAGGGAAAGGGGAGAGGTGAAGTAATTATCTCAAAAGATGTTAGAGAGAGAGGAGAAAAGGAGGATGAGTGAGGAGGAAGAGGAGGAAGAAGATGAGGAGGAGGAGGAGGAGAAGGAGGAGGAAGTAGAGGAAATACCAGAAAACAAGAGCCTGTGTTTTAGAGGAGGAGATTAAATAGTGTTTGTTAACATTTTAGTTATCAATTCTCCTCGTCTTCAAGAGAAAAAAATATCTTATGTCCCTAACGTTTCTTCTTGTGGAGATAGTCAATTTCACATCTTGGAGAGAAACTTAACAACTTGCTCATAACTAACAAAAATTATGAATTCCTATACTATTTTTCTTTCCTGAGCATTAAAATGATGCTTGAATCTTATTCTTATCACACTGGTTTATACACAAATTATTTTTCTACCATATATCTTCCTATCTAAGATGCTTTGCTCAGGAATTATAATTTGCATAAAATATGTCTCCTTTGTATTGGCTTAATTCTTTTGATCTGTTCTGATGTTACAAGTAAACATTGTGTTTTGTGAACTCCTGTATCACCTCACACCTCTCCATTTTCTATGTTTTCAGTAGCTATTTTATAAAGTCATTAAAGATGTGTTAACTTAATATGACAGTATAGTAACTGTGAAAAACTGGAAATAAAATACTATTCTTCCTTATTTTGAAAATGTCATTCCAAGGCCAATACCTTGAAATAACTACTATAATATTACTGTCTAAGAATACAGAAATCATCTAGATTTGAGGAGTTAGGCAGGTTTTAGCAAAGTGATTTGCAAGAATAGAATTGCAGGATGAAAGTAGTTTTCTTTAGAAGTATTCCTTAAGGCTTAAATATTAAAGGAATGTATGCAAAAGTTCCTTATATGGGAGAAGATAACCTGTCATAGAAATTAATGTTTCCTATCTCATTTAGAAGACTTGTGAGTATATGATGGAGCAGGATAGAAAGGATAGCAAATTATTGGGTGGGATGCTATGGATAAAATCCTGCTAAGAAATGTTCTCTAAACCAACAACCAAAGAGTACACATGGAGCGACCCATGGCTCCAGCTGCATATGTAGCAGAGAATGGCCTTATCTGTCATCAATGGGAGGAGAGGCCCTTGGTCCTATGAAGGCTCAATGCTCCAGTGTAGAGGAATGCCAGGGTGGGGAGTTGGAAGTGGGTGGGTGGATGAACATCCTCATAGAAGTTGGGGGAGGGGAGAGGGGGTTTTGGGGGCGACCTGGAAAGCAGATAGCATTTGAAATGTAAATAAATAAAATATCCAATAAAAAAGAAATGTTCTTCGAGAATCAGAGCAGTTTATATTGACTAGAACACAGACAAGAAATGAGGCTATTATGACATTGGTACACATTAAGGAATCTCAAGCAAATATGGAGATCTCCCATGAGGTGTTAGTTTTATGTAGAAATTTAATCACTGAATGCTGACTAAAATAAATTACTTGCATGTAGTCACTTCTAATTTTTAAAAAGTCTTAGAGCCAAAGAATGGGAAAAAGGCCATTTTATCTTTGCTTCTCTGTTTTTCTCTCTACATTTAAGCACTGTTGCTGAAATAGATTGATTACATAAAACACAATCTTTCTTTGATTCTTCCAATAAGAAGGCAGTTTCTCAGCCACTTTATTAAATGCCTTGAAGCTTGTGCTCTTTTCTGATCAATATTTTAATGGAGTTATGTAAAATGTAATTTACATTCAGGTGTTCCCTTAGCAACCATAACAAAATCAAATACATCTACCTTCAGAATCAGTTCCTCTTTTGCAAAAAACCCTTGTAGTTACACAATCTTCTTTTATTAGCAGAAACAGCTTTCTAAATAGGATACCATCTATTTTTAAAACAAAGTACTTAAAAACTATGTTTAAATCGAACTTACAGGGTTTTAAAAACGGAAATGTGTAGGTTTCCAAACTTTTATGCACTTTGATCGATTAGCCAATAAAAAATCATTAGTGACAGATGTAGAGGCTCACAGCCATCCACTGAACTGAGTACAGGGTCGCCAATGATGGAGTTAGAGAAAGGACCAATGGAGCTGAGGGGTTTGCAGCCCCTTAGGACAAACAACAATATGAACT
>NC_045030.1:44361752-44366200 GCF_008632895.1 Mastomys coucha
AAATATCTAATAAAAAAAGAGAATCAAGAAAAAAAATCATTAGTGCCTGTAGGTGTTACTTTATATGTTGTTGATACATATATCAAAACTATATGATCCTTAGCTCTCAAAAAGCATGTCATAGAGCTAAAACTGAGAGTAGTCACAGAACAAGATTTAAGAGTTGCCATATACAATAAGTTTTATAAACAAACACATCTGAGTTTGTTAAAATAGTGTTTGTTAAAATAATCCTTAACCATTTTTAAATAAATATAAAAGACATTCACTGTTAGCTAGTAATGTTCTAATCTAAGAAGTGAATTCTAAAGATCTGGAAAGTCTTTGTAGGCAGGAGTTTTCAAATTGTCCTAGGAATCTAGGGGAAAAACATTAAAATAACCCAAGGAACTGTTGGGAACTATGTGCTAAATTAAGTCAAGGAAAGTCACAGAAGGAATTTTGGACCTTAATTTTATAATGAATGAGACATGATTTTTAAAAATTAAAACATGCTATTTTAGAGGTTACAATAAAATTACAAAATTCTTCCATATCTTTCCAAACCCTCCCATAGATCCCTCTGTTCTCTCTTTCAAATTCATGGCCTCTTTTTTCATTGATTGTTATTATATACATGCATAAATGCTCACACACACAAACACATATACACACACACAGATTCCTAAATATATACTGCTCAGGCTGTATAAACTTATGCAGTAACAATGAATATGTATATACAATACACCCACATATAAGGTTCAGCAAATACTATGGAGGGGGAGGGCAGAATGATTGCATGGACAAGGAAATTTACTGTGAGATTTTTGTGTCTTAGAAATGTTAGAAACTACACCCATAAAGTCTTATGAAGGTGACTGCCTAACCATGAGTGGAAAAAGGATGACATCAACAGACAAGTCAAAGCGAAAAGGCTATAGGACACAATGAAAGCAGTCCTAAGAGGAAAACTCATAGCTGTGAGTGCCTCCAAAAAGAAACTGGAGAGAGTATACACCAGCAATTTGACAGCACATCTGAAAGCTCTAGAACAAAAAGAAGCAAATTTACCCAAGAGGAGTTGACAGCAGGAAATAATCAAATTTAGGGCTGAAATCAAGCAAATAAACCACAAAGAACAATACAAAGAATCAACCAAACCAGGAGCTGGTTCTTTGAGAAAATCAATAAAATAGATAAATCCTTAGTTAGACTAACTAGAGGGCACAGAGACAGTATCCTAATTAACAAGATCAGAAATGAAAAGGGGGACATAACAACAGACACTGAGGAAATCCCAAAAATCATGAGAGCCTACTACAAAAACCTATACTCAACAAAAGTGGAAAACCTGTATGAAATGGACAATTTTCTAGACAGATACCAGGTACCAAAGTTAAATCAAGATCAGATCAATGATCTAAACAGTCCCATATCTGCTAATGAAATAGAAACAGTCATTAATAGTCTCAAAACTAAAAAAAAAAAAAAAAAAAACCCAGGACCAGATGGGTTTAGTACAGAGTTTTATCAAACCTTCAAAGAAGACCTAATACAAATACTCCTCAAACTATTCCACAAAATAGAAACAGAAGGTACTCTACACTATTCGTTCTATGAGGCCACAATTATTCTGATATCTAAACCACACAAAGTCCTAACAAAGAAAGAAAACTTCAGACTATTTCCCTTATGAATATTGATGCAAAAATAAGCAATAAAATTCTTGTAAACCAAATGCAAGATCACATCAAAATGATCATCCATCATGATTAAGTAGGCTTCATCCTAGGATGCAGGGATGTTTCAATATATGGAAATCCATCAACGTAATTCACTATAAAAACAAACTCATAGAAAAAAAAGTATGATCATCTCATTAGATGCTGAGAAAGCATTTGACAAAATCCAACATCCCTTCATGATAAAAGTCTTAGAAAGATCAGGAATTCAAGGCTCATATTTGAACATAGTAAAAGCGTATGATCATTTCAATAAATGTTGAGAAAGCATTGGACAAAATCCAACACTACTTTATGATAAAAGTCTTGGAAAGATCAGGAATTCAAGGCCCATAACTAAACATAGCAAAAGCAATGTACAGAAAACCAGTAGTCAACATCAAACTAAATGGAGAGAAACTTGAAACAATCACCCTAAAATCAGGGACTAGACGAGGTTGACAACTCTCTCCCTACCTATTCCATATTGTACTTGAAGTCCTAGCCAGAGCAATTAGGCAACAAAAGAAGATCAAAGGGATACAAATTGGAAAGGAAGAAGTCAAATTATCACTATTTGCAGATGATAGGATAGTATACTTAAGTGACACCAAAAATTCCACCAGAGAACTCCTAAACCTGATAACGTCAGCAAAGTAGCTGGATATAAAATTAACTCAAACAAATCAGTGGCCTTCCTCTACACAAAGGATAAACAGGCTGAGAAAGAAATTAGGGAAACAACACCCTTCATAATAGTCACAAAAAATACAAAATACTTTCATGTGACTGTAACTAAGCAAGTGAAAGATCTGTTTGATAAGAACTTCAAGTCTCTGAAGAAAGAAATTGAAGAAGATCTCAGAAGATGGAAAGATCTATGCTCATGGATTGGCAGGATTAATATGGTAAAAATGCCATCTTGCTGAAATCGATCTGCAGATTCAATGCAATCCCCATCAAAATTCCAACTCAATTCTTCACAGAGTTAGAAAAAACAAAGTGCAAATTCATCTGGAATAACAAAAATCTAGGACAGTGAAAACTATTCTAAACAATAAAGAACCTATGGTGGAATCCCTGACCTTAAGCTTTACTACAGAGAAATTGCAATAAAAACTCATTGTATTTGTACAGTGACAGGCATGTGGACAATAGAATAGAATTGAATACCCAGAAATGAACCCACATACCTATGGTCACTTGATCTTTGACAAAGTGTCTAAAACCTTCCAGTGGAAATAAAGACAATATTTTCAAAAAATGGTGCTGCTTCAACTGGAGGATAGCATGTAGAAGAATGCAAATCAATCTATTCCTATCTCCTTGTACAAAGCTCAAGTCCAAGTGGATCAAGGACCTCCACATGAAACCAGATACACTGAAACTAATAGAAAAAACGTGGGGAAGAGCCTTGAGCACATGGTCACAGGGGAAAATTTCCTGAACAGAACACCAATAGCTTATGCTCTAAGATCAAGAATTGACAAATGGGACCTCATAAAATTACAAAGCTTCTATAAGGGAAAGGACACTGTCAATAGGACACAACAACAACCAACAGATTGGGAAAAGATCTTTACTAATGGTATACCTGATAGAGGGCTAATATCCCAAATATATACAACAAACTCAAGAAGTTAGACTCCAAAGAATTAAATAACCCTATTAAAAATGGGGTAAAGAACTAAACAAATAATTCTCAACTGAGGAATACTGAATGGCCGAGAAGCATCTATAGAAATGTTCAACATCCTTAGTAATCAAGGAAATGCAAATCAAAACAATCCTGAGATTCTACCTGACACCAGTCAGAATGGCTAAGATCAAAATCTCAGGTGACAGCAGATGCTGGAGATGTGGAGAAAGAGGAATACGCCTTCATTGCTGGTGGGATTGCAAGCTAGTACAACCACTCTTTAAATCAGTTTGGCAGTTCCTTAGAAAACTGGACATAGTACTACCATAGGACCCAGCTATATCACTCCTAAGCATATACCCAGAAGATGTTCCAACATGTAATAAGGACACATGCTCCACTATGTTCATAGCAGCCTTATTTATAATAGCTAGAAACTGGAAACAACACAGATTTCCCTTACTAGAGGAATGGATACAGAAAATGTGGTACATTTACTCAATGGAATAGTTCTCAGCAATTAAAAACAATGAATTTATGAAATTCTTAGGGTAATGGATTGATCTGGAGAATATCATCCTGAGTGAGGTAACCCAATCACAAAAGAATACACATGGTATGCACTCACTGATAAATGGATATTAGTCCAGAAGCTCAAAATACCCAAGATACAATTCACCAAGCAACGTGAAACTCAAGAAGAAGGAAGACCAAAGTGTGGATACTTCACTCCTTCTAAGAAGGGGAAACAAAACACCCATGGAAGGAGTTGCAGAGACACACTATGGAGCAGAGACTAAAGGAAGGACAATCCAGAAACTACTCAACCTGGGAAACCTTCCCATAATCAGTCATCAAATCTAGACACTATTGTGGTTGCCAGCAAGTGCTGGCTGACAGGAGCCCGATATAGCTCTCTTCTGAGAGGCGCTGACAGTGCTTGACTAATACAGAACTAAAGGCTTACAGCCATCCATTGGGCTGAGCACTGGGTCCCCAATGAAGCAGCTAGAGAAAGTACCCAAGGAGCTGAAGGGCTTGCAGCCCCTTAGGATGAACAACAATATGAACTAACTAGTACTCTCAGAGCTTCCAGGGACTAAACC
>NC_045030.1:44366501-44376097 GCF_008632895.1 Mastomys coucha
AGGGGAATCGGGAAAGGAGATATCATTTGAAATGTAAATAATAAAGAAAATATCTAATAAAAAAAGCAAATAGGGAAAGCCCAGGAAGTCTCAGCAACTAAGTGATGTTGAGAATAGGAAAAACAATCTTCCTCAGGGTAGAGTACAATGTTTGGTTATCCAATCCCAAATGCTCAGCACTGAATGTGATATGCTTGCAAAGGAAAACCAGGGATGACTGAAAAGACCCTAAATGTCCAAATATTACTGTTGTAAAACAATATATAATATTTATTTAATATAGGAAAGAAGAGGCCTATATAAATTATTTTGGCTTATATTTCTTTTATGAAATTCTGGTTTACAAAGATATTTTCTTCCCCCATAAAGTACATGTACTTTATTTATATTCATTTTTTTTTGTTTTGGAGAGTACAATATAATTACATCATTTCTCCGTTCTTTTTCCTACCTCTAAACGTCCATATATTGTTCCTACTGTCTTTCTTTTTATACCCAATTCACTTTTCTTCCTTCCTTTCCCCACTAATTTCCTTTATTATGTTAATCTTTCTTCAACTTTCATGTCAATCTACATGTATATATGCACACACACACACACACACACACACACACACGTATGTATTTTCTTTATACTTTTATTTTTCTTTTGCTCCAGGGCTAATTTCCCAATGTACAAGATTTGGCTCAGTTATCAATGATTTCTTGAAATCTTTCTTTACTTTTTATCCTTACATATTGGGTTGTAGCCTGGTTTTGTGTTCCCATATCATTTTACAGTCTTAACTGGAACATATGAAAAATTTAAACTTAGCTAAAATACCCAAATTTACAATTTGGGTTAGTTCAGTCTCTACTCTGTAAATTCATAATCTATTTGACTCTCTGCTTGGGAGTTCACCATATTTTCTTGGACAGTAATTAGTGCCATATGAAGCAATCAAAGTACTTTCCTAGAATGCATTCTATAAGAAATCCCATCACTCCAAGCATATGGAATATTTTTTAAAGCTTTACTATATATTTAAAGATTCATGTTGATGGATTATGTGTTTCACTATGTCGTTTTTATTCCATGGTGGCAAGTTCACTTTGTAATGCTCAGTTGCCTCCAAAAGCTTGCTCTTCTGACATGGTATTCTGACAATAATTTGATCTCTACAAAATGTGGGATGATAATCTTCCATATTATCTATGTATCTAATGACTTAACTTCAAATTTTATAAAGTAGGTTTGACCAACCTTTAAGGGAAAATTTACTATTATACTATCATAGTGAGATAATTTACCCACCTTTTTTGATAAGCAATAAAGTAAGAATTTCAAATAGTAAAAAAATAGAATTTTGAACATTATAAAGAACACTTTGACTTAGTAGACTAGATAAAGTAGCATACTGCAACCAGTTTACTCTAGCCTGTAAGAATTGTATGTTCATAACTCCTTCCAGCATTATATGAAATTTAATACTCTACATATAGTGATATTTTATAATTCATATATGGTTCTATTGTATAGAGTGATTCTATATATACAGTTTATAGTGTGAAATTAGTTCTAGTCTTCATATTATGGAAATCGGGCCAACACTGTGTTTTTTGGGTGCATGATTTTTGTTTTTTTGTTTTTGGTTTTTTTTTTGTTTTTTGGGGTTTTTTTTTGTGAGCCACTTATTAAACATTTGTCACCATACCACTGTGTAAACAAAATGGTGCATCTGTAATTTCTAATGTACATATTTTTTAACTGAAGATGCAAATGTTTCCTAAGTTATGTATATGCTAGTCACAAATGAAATATGAACAACTTTAAATGGATTTAAAATATAGTAAGTATATTGTGTGAAACTATTAAATTCAAAGCACAAAGCAACAAAATAAGTATAAAATCATGATATGTTCATAAAATTAGTAGCACATTTTATAATTTGTATAGCAAATAGAAAAATAAATTATGCAATTTATCAAATATTTTGATTTGAATAACAAACATATTTCAATAATTGTTGAATATATTTTATAGCTATATTTGCAGTTTTATTTGAAAACAGGCAAAAAATTGACATAAGTAGATAGAAATAATCATTTCAAGAAGTCAGACAAAAGCAGGAAATTAAACTCAGGGAATGGAGTAAAAAGTAAATATAGATCAGAAATGAAGTAGAGACAAGTGAACCAAAGAAAAATTTAATTTTTCCCAAAAGTTGATTGTTTGAAATGACAAATGCAATGTTTAAATGTCTCTCAGTATTATTCAAGAAGAACACAAAGGAAGACACAAATACCAATATGAATGGCGAAATATCCTATTTCAAATATATTTAAATGAAAATCTCAATAAACAACGTTTGCTAGAAAATGTGATAGATAACCGAAACAACCTGAGGTAAGTTGTAGGAAAACTAAAGCTTGCCAAAAATGACAAAGGTCATTGAATATAAGTAGTCCTAGATTTTAAGCATGGTTGCATAGTCTATTTGCTACTTTATACTTTGATTTTTTATAACAGTTTTTTATATGAATAAATAGAAGAGTAAAGGAGCTCCACATTTAAAATTACACAAAACAACCTAAACATTCTTAAAATTTTTCACTTTAAGTGCCTCTTAAATACCTTTAATATACAACTATAATACAAGATATTAGAACTGTTTCCTAATTTTGATGTTCATTGTAATGAACATCCATTAAAAAAATGTACCGAACACGCCGCCCAAGATCAGAGGTGAGGAGGACCCAATATCTGTCCCAACACCTGGAGTAACTGGGACCAGCAGGACCAGGCACACAGGAACTCCACGAGGCCAGTGACTCGTGTTTTTTCTGGTCTGTCTGGGTTAGTGTTCTGAGCAGGCCTTGGTTACAAGCTCCGCAGCCAGTCCCACAACACCCAGAGAAAGCCCCACTCCGAGACGCTCTGAGATGAATACTTTTCAAAATCATCACAGCTAATGAACCAAATTCTTACCGTCACCTAATGTCTGTGCCACCCTCCAAGCAGAACCATTGTTCATTGAAACAGTGAATGACTTTATGGATAGACCGTCTTAATACCTACACCATTTCTTAAATGAATGCAACGTGTTCTCTGTGGGCTGAGAATGAAGTCACTCACTCAAGTCAAATAGCTTTGACCATAGCAGGAAGTCTGTATCCAAAAATTGAGCCTACAATTCATTCCTCAGTGCAGCAGAACTGTCAACTCTCAGCTTAGCTACTAGGGAGGTAAAATCCTTTGGTGATGTGAGGGTCATTGAAGTACAGCTTTATTACAATGAACTCCAATGTCTAAAAATTGTTCTTATTTTGGGCTTGTACCACAGTAAGAGCCAAGATTTTAAAGTCTACTAAATACAAAACAAACAAACAAACAAAAAGACTTTATATATTTATGTTCATTTAAGAAAATACTAGTAGTATGTATTATTTTGAAATATACAGTTAATATGTTTGGAGTTATTTAAAATTTATATTGGGAAAATGTATGTATTTTCAGTATTGCTGTAGACAAGCATCTACATAAGATTGTTAAATTGATTGCTGTTTTATATCAAACAACTTTTATAATACTTTTTAAATTGTAATATTTTATAAATTTTAAGGAATATGACAAAAAAGATATTGTAGGTACTGAAGGGGGAGTCTCAGGGAAGAGTTGGTGTACAAAAGGGAAACAAGAATGTGATTTAATTCTATTTACTTAAGTTTTTAAATGCTAACAAATTTAGATAAATTGAAATCATGTAACTTTTCTCATCATAATGAAATAAAAGTTAAAAACAATAAAAAAAAATAAGAAAAAATGTTGCACAAATTGCTTTTCCCATTTGATCACTTCTCTGGTAGTATAGTCCTTATCGTAGAATTACTAGAAGTAATAGTATGCATGATTTCTTTATTATTTTTATCTATTGCTATGTTTTGCCTCTTGAAAAACTTAATTGATTTACAGTGCCCCTAGCAATGTTCAAGTATACCCATTTTCTCAAATCTCCAGTAACAATTGGCTTTATACATTGCAGTTTTTATAGCTTAAGAGATAAGCAGCGGATCTTCTAAGACATTTTAATTTATATTCATTTAATTGCATTTGAAGCTTTATCCTCTTTTACATAATGATATCTTAGTTCAGTTTCTTTTCATGAAAACTCCCTGTTCATCATCTTTGTTAAATTATCAAATAGAATCTAAGTACTAGCTTGATAGATGTGCATTCATTTTTTTATTCATCTTGGTGAGTGAGCCCTTATCATTTACATTTTTCTCATGAATTTTTTTCCATTATAATGGTTTCTTTGATATCCATTATATTGAATTTCATAGCTTAGCAGCCTTTTTTATTTTAAGGCAATTGAATACATTTATCTTGAATTTGATGATATATTCCATTTCTTTAAATATCAGAAATATCTCTCCCTTTACAGATAGAATAGCATGTACTATTTTGTAGCAAGTTAACTGGTGTGCTAGCCCTAAAATCTTGAAATCCTCATAGCAAGGAGAACCTAGCTTGTACATAAAGCTTCTGCTGGATCAATTCTTTTACTATGGTTTTTCTCTTTTTCACATTTGCAATTATGTGTCTTTCTTACACAGTAGGTTGTACAAGGCCTCTTCATTAATCATTCATCTACTACATTGATCGTCCTGAGATTGTATTTCTCTCCACTTTTCTTTTGGAACTTGAATTGTGATTCTAAATTACAGAATAGCTACTGGTACTGCAAAATCTGATGCCATCACTCTAGACACAAGTACTTCTCCAGATAATGTCTGCTTCTGTTTAACATTCGCATTGCTTTACCTCATCCATCCCTAGTATTACTAACACCTCTTACCCATTTCTTCTGCTTCCCTGAGGCTGGTTGCTTTTTTGAACTGTCACTGACATTTCTTGAATGTTCTAAATGTTGTTAGGCTTGTCTGGATTTCTTCCTCACTAGTTTTGATTGATTCTATTTTGTTCTTTAATAATGAGGCCCTAGCTTTGTGAGTGTGACCTCCTATGAAACAGATTGAATTTTAACTTTTAAAAACCTTCATTGTGAAAGCTACATTTTATAATTTGTAATTTGTTCTATTTGTACAGTATAAACTATGGATTTAAGTTATTTACAATATATATGCATATGTATATGTACATGTATACATGTATATACATATATATCCAATTCAACATTTATTATTATTTTACCCATTGACATGTTCTTTATATTTTTCAATAGCTTTAGTTATTAAAAATGATTTGAATTCACTTTTGGATAGTCCACTTTGATATTCAACGTCCTTCAGTTTAGTTATGCTGTTACTAGGATTTAAGAATTATGGTTTTATAGTGTGTATAAGTGTTTTTTGAGTATTCATGCTTATTCACTCTGCCAGTCCGGAAGGCACAGGCTCACATTTTAAATATGCTAATAGTCATTGAAGTCTCAATTTTCTTTATGTCAAAAATTTAACTGATTCATAGACATTTAATGTTGCTAATAATTGTAGTGAATGAGTGTTATTTTCTTTTCATGTTCACTTCATTTTCTGTATTATTTCTATACAGGCATGCTTTCAATTTATGTTGTGAACTTTATTTCAGAACTAATGAATTCATCGTATTTGACCTATAAGAATTTTTGACTGATGTAATTTAATTTTCTAGATACAAATTTGTATCGTAGCAAAATGATTTTTATTTGTATTTTTCTAAACATGCCTTCAATTAATTTTTATTATTGGTAAGCATAGTCAATATTCCATTAAAATGAGTGGTAAGGGAAGAAAAGGGACTATATTATAATTAGCATATTATATTAGCCATGTATTGTAGGAGAAAATGCAGACATGACCTGGTAGCTATTCTGCATGGCATACTGAACTTCTAAATAAGATGCATGGCACACCAAACCCCAGAAATCAGAACCCTGAATTCTGAAATAGCATGAGTAGCTGATAGCTGGTCTGCAGATATGTATGCATATTTCATATCTTTTAAAATGTTTTTTCTTCCTCATAGAGGCTGTGATAGTATGAAAACTCACTCAGTATCCAAGTCCAAGGTAATGTGTTTACCAGCTACAGTATAATTGATAGGCTTCCACTATATACATGGTTGTTCACATGCAATAAAGCAGACACTGTTCCCTGAAACATTCGCTGGAACAGTTTATCTCTGCTTTATTTACCAGCCATCAGGCATTGCTCTCTTGTTAGATGAAAGTCCCAGCAAAAACAACATTGTATTCAAGGAAAAGGAGCATTTATTATTGAAATTTTTTTCTTACAATAAAAAAATACACATCATTAAATTGACAACTCCCAGTAGCCCCCTGCTATGGTTTAGATTGAAGTCTCCACCATCAAAGGTGTATAGTGTTGAAAGTTTAGTCTGCAGTTGGTGGATCCAGGTTTTGAGAAGTTACTGGTTTATGAGAACTAGGATCAAATGAATGGCTTGATCCACTGATGGATTGGTAATTAGTTGGCATTATTACATGGTCATGGAAACTTTCAGAGTTGGTGCATAGTTGGAAGGATTAGATCCCTGGGGCCATTTTGCTTGGTGCTGTGTTAGATCTCGGGTTTATCTCCCTTTTTTCCTCCTTTCTATGCTATGCCCCTTGACACCTGTCTTATGGCTGCCACACAGGGAGCTGTCACAGGATTTTCCCTGTCCAATTACATTAGGGCAGCAGGAGGCCTGTGATTGGACAGGGAAAAGGGAGGCAGAGCTACGAGTTTCAGAGACAGCATCTCAGAGAAGAGAGAGGAAGGCCAAGATGGAGGTGAATGTGCACCAGCGTGACTTTAACCAGTCACAGGTAGTTATGATATCATAAGGTTAGAATAATTGAGATAAAGCTTTTATCATTATCAACTGGTTCTGAAATTATTGTATTGGCATCTTGTAAATTGAGAATTTACTGATACATAAATCTGATTGGGTAACTATAATCTTCAAGAGTTTGTTTCTACTGGGTTGATGGATGGACCGTCATTGCGTAGGGCTGGCTTGGCAAAGATCCGCCAAGGGACTCAGGAGCTCTGGCACAAAGAGACTGCCAAGCTGAGATCACCCAGCTGGAGCCATGTGGTCCGAAGGTTATTGGCAGTAGTATGGGAAGCCTACTATCCATTTTTAATATTTCCTGCAACAGTGAGCAGTTCTGTTCTATAATTCTTTTTCTGCCTCATCTCAGTTCCAAAGCAGTAGAGCCAGGTGAGTGGGCTAAAATCTCCGAAACTGGGAACCAAGATAAATACTGTTAATATAATGTTAATGGAATATTTTAAATTAGTTTTTAAAAAAATTATAAAAACACTACTAATTTGTAACATATTTGCTTGATTAAAATGGTATGTTTTCACTGAAAACAAAGAAAAAAATTGTTACAAAAACAATACCAGTAATATATTGATGGAGAACAATGATTGTAAGTACTATGGATAGTTAAGTTGTTTTCTAATACTTATCACAGTGATGAAAATATAACTAATAGACCCTGTTAAAATTTTACTTGTATAGTAGGTACATTATTCTTGACTACAAGCTCAGAATTATACAGCAAATTCTTAAAACTTTTTTACTTTATATAACTACTTTCCCCATTGAATAGTTCCTTACTTGTACCTAACACCAGTCTCTGGCAAACACCAGTCTATTTTCTATTTCCATGAGTTTATTTTATATACTTTATGCAGCATACGCTATTTTAGGAATGATTTACTTTTCTTATTATAATGGTCTCCAAATTAATCTACATTGCCATAATTGACAGAATTTCTGGACTTTTTAAAAACTGAATAAAATTCATAGGTATAAACACAAGCATATACACATACATAGCAACAAATAAATGGTATTTTTTGTCTTTTCATATAGTGATGAAAAATTATCATCTTTACTTATCTAGATTATGATGAATAATGCTATACTGAATGAAGTAATTCATATCTCTTCAAAATACTGATTTTATTTTCTTTGGATGTGGCCCTCATTACTTTCTCATTGTTGTTATAAAATGACTTTACCAAAACAACTTAGAGTGAAATCATCTATTTTGGCTCATAGTCCCAGAGAGATAATGTCTATTGCAAAAGGGAAGACTTGGCAGCAGTCAGGAAATGCATGATGGCAGGATCAGGAGACTTTATGGTTACACTGTATCCATACTCAGGAAACAGAGAATGATGAATGCATACTTTGCTCACTTCCTTTCCTAGTCATGTTATGGCATTCTGAAGACTTCAATTAATGGGATCAATATAATTCCAGCAGGTATGACTAGAAGTCTGTTTCCTAGGAGATTGTAGATTCTCACAAGCTTTAGGGTAAGCATCACATATGTATACTAAGGTTTATTCTTATAATGATGAAGACCTAAGTAAATTTCATAACATTTCTGCCATGAGTAGAGGAAAATAGGGCTGTAAAGTGGTTCATGTGTCTCCCAAACCAAAAAAAGCCCAGGACCAGATGGGTTTAGTGCGGAGTTTTATCAAACTTTCAAAGAAGACCTAATACCAATACTCCTCAAACATATTCCACAAAATAGAAACTGAAGGCACTGTACCCAATTTGTTCTATGAAGCCACAATTGCTCTTATACCTAAACCACACAAAGACCTGACAAAGAAAGAAAACTTCAGACTATTTTCCCTTATGAATATCCATGCAAAAATACTCAATAAAATTCTTGCAAACCGAATCAAAGAACACATCAAAATGATCATCTACCATGATCAAGTAGGCTTCATCCCAGGGAAGCAGGGATGGTTCAATATATGGAAATCCATCAACATAATTCACTATATAAACAACCTCAAAGAAAAAAAAAACATTTGATCATCTCATTAGATGCTGAGAAAGCATTTGATAAAATCCAACATTCCTTCATGATAAAAGTCTTGGAAACATCAGGAATTCAAGGCCCATACTTAAACATAGTAAAAGCAATATACAGAAAACCAGCAGCCAACATCAAACTAAATGGAGAGAAACTTGAAGCAATCCCACTAAAATCAGGAGCTAGACAAGGCTGTCCACTCTCTCCCTACCTATTCAATATAGTACCTGAAGTCCTAGCCAGAGCAATTAGACAACAAAACGACATCAAAGGGATAGGAATTGGAAAGGAAGATGTCAAATTATCACTATTTGCAGATGATATGATAGTATATTTAAGTGACCCCAAAAGTTCCACCAGAGAGCTCCTAAACTTGATAAACAACTTCAACGAAGTAGGTGAATATAAAATTAACTCAAGCAAATCAAAGGCCTTCTTCTACACAAAGAATAAACAGGCAGAGAAAGAAATTAGGAAAACAACACCCTTCACAATAGTTACAAATAATATAAAATACCTTGGTGTAGTTCTAACTAAGCAAGTAAAAGATATGTTTGACAAGAAGTTCAAGTCTCTCAAGAAAGAAATTGAAGAAGATCTCAGAAGATGGAAAGATTTCCCATGCTCGTGGATTGGCAGGATTAATATAGTAAAAATGGCCATCTTGCCAAAGGCAATCTATAGATTCAGAACAATCCCCATCAAAATTCCAACTCAATTCTTCACAGACTTAGAAAAAGCAATTTGCAAATTCATCTG
>NC_045030.1:44376372-44382919 GCF_008632895.1 Mastomys coucha
TGTAAGGCAAAAGACACTGTCAATAGGACAAAATGGCAACCAACAAATTGGGAAAAGATCTTTACCTATCCTATATCTGGTAGAGGGCTAATATCCAATGTATATAAAGAACTCAAGAAGTTATACTCCAGAGAACCAAATAACCCTGTTGGAAAATGGGGTACAGTGCTAAACAAAGAATTCTCAACTGATGAATATCGAATGGCTGAGAAGCACCTAAAGATATATTCAGCATCCTTAGTCATCAGGGAAATGCAAATCAAAACAACCCAGAGATTCCACCCCACACCAGTCAGAATGGCTAGGATAAAAAATTCAGGTGACAGCAGATGCTGGAGAAGTTGTGGAGAAAGAGGAACACTCCTTCATTGCTGGTGGGATTACAAGCTGTTACAACCACTCTGGAAATCAGTTTGGAGGTTCCTCTGGAAATTGGACATAGTTCTACTGGAGGATCCAGCTATACCACTCCTGGGCATATACCCAGAAGATGCTCCAACATGTAATAAGGACACATGCTCCACCATGTTCATAACAGCCTTATTTATAATAGTCAGAACCTGGAAACAACCCAGATGTCCTTCAACAGAGGAATGGATACAGAAATTGTGGTACAACTATACAATGGAGTACTACTCAGCTATTAAAAACAATGAATTTATGAAATTCTTAGGGTAATGGATGGATCTGGAGAATATCAACCTGAGTGAGATAACCCAATCACAAAAGAGCACACATAGTATGCACTCTCTGATAAGTAGCCCAGAAGTTCAGAATACAGGAAGAACTACCCACAAACCACAAGAAACTCAAGAAGAAGGAAGACCAAAATGTGGACATTTCATTCCTTCTTAAAAGGGGGAACAAAATTCCCATGGAAGGAGCTGCAGAGACTAACTATGGAGCTGAGACTGAAGGAAGGACAAGCCAGCCTGATATAGCTGTCTCCTGACAGACTCAGACAGCACCTGACTAATACAGAAGTAGAGGCTCACAGCCATCCATTGAACTGAGAATACATGGTCCCCAACGAAGGAGTTAAAGAAAGGACCAAAGGAACTGAAGGGTTTGCAGCCCCTTAGGAAGAACAATAATATGACCTAACTAGTACTCTCAGATCTTCCAAGGACTCAACCACCAACCAAGGAGTACATATGGTGAGACTGATTCTTCTGGCAGCATGTGTATAGTAGAGGATTGCAAAGTCGATTATCAATGGGAGGAGAGGCCCTTGGTTCTGTGAAGGTTCTATGCCCCAGTGTAGGGGAATGCCAGGACCAGTAAGTGGGAGTGGGTGGGGTGACAAGCAGGGGGAGGGGGGAGGTAACCGGGGTTTTTTCTTGTTTTTTTGGTCTTGTTTTTTGGAAGGAAAACTGGGAAAGGAGAAATCATATGACATGTAAATAAAGAAAATATCTAATAAAAAAAGATTCAAATGTCTAAGCCTATAGAGAACATTTTTACTCAAACCATAACAGTGATACCTATTTAAATGGTTGACAGAATTTGTCAGTAAAGTCATAACATACTTGGTAATTATTTGGTTATGTATGCAATATATTTATTCATTATTGATCCTTTCATATTTTATATTTGGAATCTATGGCATCATAGATTAAACAAGATTTCATTTACCTTTTTCTCTGCTCCATTATTTTTTTCAAAATGTGTACATTGGTCTATTTGGTGTGATATATATATATATATACACACACACACATACACATATACATACATATGTTTTATATATATATATATATATAAAGCACATATATATATGCTTTTCATTTCTTCTTTCCTATTCTGTAAGTGGACAATTTCTGTGACTTATATTGGATTGAATTTTTTTGCTGTCTTGAATTTGCTGCTTATACAACTTTTTAGTTTAGTAATTGTTTCCTTTAGGTTTAGGATTATTGTTTGTTCTCTTTAGTTGTTTTCGTTTACCTTTTGAATTTCTTAATTTGTCTATGTATTTTTTCCTGATTTTATGTAGTTTTTTCATTTTATTGTATCATTGAGTTTCTGTAGGTTCTATATCACGTTCTTTTTTAGTTATATATTAGATCTCCATTTATTATATTAGTTGTACATGGAACTTCAGATTGACTATGTAGGAAAAACCTGGCCCAGGGACTGGTATTGCACTCAGATGGATGGTAATCAGTACTACATGTAACTGTGCCTGGGGAATGGTTTCAAAGGAACTAATTTGCAATCAGGGTAGGTCTGGGGTCTAGGACTATGTGATATGTCAATAGTAGAGCACATTATTTAGAGTATACTGCTGTGATACATCTATATTCTAGTCCATAACAGCTTGCTTAGAGCATTGAGTCACAGTTATTTTTCTTGCACATGAATGTAAATCTTACTCTGAAGGTATAGCCCCATTTTAGAAGCTAATTAACCACTGATATATGCCTGTAGCTGATGTCATTGGGGGTTGTCTTAACCTTCAGATTCACTTAAGCATGATGCTAGAATTAGCAGTGAGAGATACATTAAATGCTATAGACATTTCTCTATGATATATTGTGAAAGCCTTTGTTAACAGGCCTTATTTGAATTTTCCATCCTTTTCTCTTCTCTTCTCTTCTCTTCTCTTCTCTTCTCTTCTCTTCTCTTCTCTTCTCTTCTCTTC
The DNA here is from genome assembly GCF_008632895.1 of Mastomys coucha. NCBI lineage: Eukaryota > Metazoa > Chordata > Mammalia > Rodentia > Muridae > Mastomys > Mastomys coucha. The sequence goes on from NC_045030.1 coordinate 44,379,017, forward strand.
TCTTCTCCTCTCCTCTCCTCTCCTCTCCTCTCCTCTCCTTTCCTCTCCCCTCCATTCCTCCCCTCCTCTTCCCTTCCCCTCCCTTTCTTTCCCTTCCCTTTTCTTTTTCTCTTCTCTCATTTCTTTTCCTTGTTTTTTTTCCTTTATTACCTGCCTCCTCCCTTTCTTCTTAAATATATATCTTTTTTTTCTTTAATCTATCTTGGTATCTTACATACATTCATATTCCTTTTTTTTCATTAGTTTTCTTTATATATGGATTTTTTCAAACTGAAGTATCTTTGAAGGATCCTCTAGTTGAAGTTCTTATTTGCATATTGGTTTATATCCCTTTCTAAACATTTTCTTAAAAAACAGTGACTACTGCATAACTAGGCTTTGGTAAATGTCAGGAGGCTCTAGATGACTCAGTGAGAATGTTGGAATATTGGCAGTTCTTAAGTTTGCAAGATTTAAATGGAAAAATCCCTATTAATTATGATAAAATGTGCAGAATGACTCAAAGAAATAAGATGTTTAAAATGCATAATTCAATCTTTTCCAGATTCTTTGTTTTAGCCTTTAGCCCTGCCACCTATTAGAGGTGGATTTTTGGACTCTGCTAGATTGGGATGAACTTTTATTTTGAAACATGCTGGTTTCAGAATAATTTTCTTAATGGATATGTATAGTGTCTGTGAGCTGAAACAAAGTAGAATACTTGATGTATACCCAGGAAAGATTATAGGAGTAAACAACTGATGACTTTGATCAAGGAGAATTATTTTTGTGAATGAGGATTTCTTAGCATTTTCTGTCATTCGTTTTTTAAGTAATATTATAATTTGGTGTGTGTGTGTGTGTGTGTGTGTGTGTGTGTGTGTGTTGCACTGGCATACATGCAGGGGTCAGAAGACAATTTGTAATAGTTGTTTGTTTGTTTTATCTTTCTTCTGTGTGGCTTCCAGCAATTGAATTCAGGCCATTAGTTCTGGTAGCAAGTACCTCTACAAGCCAAACTACTGTATTGACCCTCAATATTTGATTTTTCTTTTTTTTTGTAAAATAACATAATAAACAGACTAATAGATTAAATTCATTAATTCAAATATTTATTTGACAATATCACATATGCACAAACTATGTAATGAATTTTACATTTTTAAATGCTATTACACTCTCACCCTCTTTTCTCTCCAACGAACCCGTTTTCCATCAATACTCAGTTCTCATTGATAAATAAGTCTATATATATATACCTGTATTTAGGTATATATCTATAAATATATACACGGTAACAAAATTGGCTACACATGCTATATAAAGTAACATGATTTTGTTCAAATCAACTTTAAAATTGTTTTTCCTTCACTATCAGAATATCTTAGGAAATTATTTCTTGCTGCTACACGTATATCTAGTTTATTCTACTTAATAGATTTGCTTTATCCTATAATATAAGAACTATATGATTTGTTCCTCTTTCATTTATTATTAGTTTGTAGATTGAATTAGAAATGTCCTCTATAGTTTCATGTATTTGACCACTTAGTTGCAAATTTTTGCTCTATCTGGAGGACTTAGGGAGTCATTAGGAGGTGGAGTCTTGCTAGAGGAAGTAAGTTACTGAGTGTAGGCTTTGAGAGTTTAGAGTATAACCCTAGTTCCTGTTCTTCACCTCTTTGCTACCTGTGTGGGTGAAAATCTGACCAGCCAGCTTCCTGCTGCTGCCATCATGCCTGTGTGCTATTATGGTCTCTATCCTTTTTAAGCCACAAGCCAAATAAATTCTTTCTTCTCTAAGTTGGTTTTGGTCATATTTTATCATAACAATTGAAAAATAATGAAAACAGATTTTATCAAGTATTCTCCATATGAAGCAAGTCTGTAATTAACATTAAAATAGATTATTATATTACAGAGGTGTAAATGTTTCACCTCTGACTGATATAAAATTGGATTTTCTATCAAGAAAGATTTGAAATTTTGTGATATGCAATCGCTATAAACAATTCTAATAACTATTGATTGTCATACTTGTATAAATCCCTTCAAACTATTTTCTTTGTGCTCTACCCAAACCTCGACAAACAGATGCTTTTTACTTTTGAAAATAGTAAGGGCTAAGAGCTATTGTTAATTACTTCCCTGATTTGTAATTTGTTGTACCTTTATTCCTTCTTTCATTTATTTTCATTTGTGTATATGTCTGTGTGTCTTTGTCAGTATATTATTGTATATGTTTGTGTGTGTATTTGTGTGTGTGTGTTTGTGTGTGTGTGTATGTGCCAGCTGAGTCCAACAGAGTATGTCTGATCTCCTAAAGCTAGAGTTTCAGGTGGGTTGGGACCAGTCAAAGGTGGGGCTTGAAAGTGAACCACAATCTTATGCAAGAGCAGCAAGTACTCTTAACATCGGAACTATCTCTTCAAACCGAATAATTTAATTTATTGATGATTTATATTTTAGCTTTTATAAATCATCTGATCAAATGATATACCTATATTAACTTAGTTTTTAACTGCATTAAAAAAACTGTAGTTCTTTGATTATTAATTATCTAAGTGTCTTTTAGATATCTCTTGCATGTTACCCAATTTTGCTTAGATATTGATACTTTTCTTCCAAATAACTTTTACATTTTACTATTATATATATGAATTTATTTCTTATGGATTTTGTGTATACTTTAAAATGATACTTTATACCTCTATTATGACCTTTTAACATATTTACCTTAGTTTTTATAGTTACTTTATTATTTTTATTTTAAGGTTTATTATGTTTGGAATACATAAGTGTATGCTTCCATGACCATGTCTATCATTTTTATTCATTTAATTTTCAAAATTCATATTTTTAATATTTTTGCTTTCAAACATTTCTTTTTGAATTTTCTCAATATCTTTATACATGGATTTTCTATTTCTATCTATATGTGTGCTTGCTTTATGATACATACTTCACACAGACTGTATTTGTTTTATTTTGAGAATTGATTTCACTATGTGACTTGGACATTCTTTGAATTTATTATGTTTGCCATATTGGTTTCAAACATTTGGGATCATAATGTTCTACCTTCCAACATTATAGGCATAGTGACACCATTATACATGCTTACATATTTAAAAGAAATAAATTGATAGTCAATATTTGTCAAATTTATATATATTAGTTTGGGGGACTCTAATTATGTAGAACAAATAGTTCTTGCTCTCAAAGACTAGCAAGGACTAGAAAATTTTCTAATGTCTGAACAAGAAAGAGGCCAAGGCTGCTGTATCAGAGATATATCCAAAGGAAAAGAACTATTACAAATTATTTTTTAATTCTTGATTAGTTTAATATTATCAACATCTTAATGAGGTAAGTTGTATTACTCTGTTTTCTATATCAGAGAATTGGATATAGAATGATAAAGAACTTGACTGAGGATAGTAAGCATTGTTTCAGTTAGGGTTCTCCAGCAGAACACAGCCAATAGGGGAGATAATATATCTATGTAGTGTCTACACGAAAGCACATAGATTAACATACTAGATGAGTACCACTGTTTAGCCAACCTGACACAAATGTACTCATCAGTGCTAGTGTGTTTTATGTCAACTTGATACAGAGTTAGAGTCATTTTAGAAGGGAGGGGGTACTTGTGAAAATGAACTTACCAGATTGGCTGTAGTACAGTTCTTTCATTGATGATTGAGGGCTCCGATCACTACAGATATTGCTCCCACTTGTCTGTCCTCAGTGCTGTAAGAGCAGGTGGAACAAACCATAGAGAGTAAAGCAGTAAGCAGCTTTCCTTTATGGACTCTGCCTCAGTTTCTGCCTTGAGTTCCTACCATGTCTTCCATTCACTCTGGAGTATGATCAGGACATGTGTGATAAAATGAACCCTTTCCTCCCCAAGTGGTCATGTTG
>NC_045030.1:44383002-44396917 GCF_008632895.1 Mastomys coucha
TACTACACTAGAAATCCCAACTAAGACATGCTAGGTCCTGATTGGACATGGCAGGAACCCTCTGATGTGGCTCCCGCCTCTGAAACAGAGCAAGCAGGGTGTGGGCCTCCAGAAATGCCAATGGTTACTGTGGGCACAAAGCTTGTATATATATCCATATCCATATCCATATCATATCATATCTACATCCATGTCCATATCCATTACTTCATGTTATTCCCTCAGGAAATATTCTCCCTGCCAAGGTTATTGATGAATGTTTTGCTTGCCAATGTTAATGACTACAGAATAATTAGAAGCGACATGATTCTGGGAGGGTTAGGGTGTGTCTATGTCTCAGCAAAAGTTGTAAATCCTTAGACCTTCACCCTTCACCCCTTAAGGCTGTAGAAAAGAACTCTGAAAATGTGAACTCAAAAATATATCATTTCTCAACTATGCAAAATATAAAGATACAATATGAATTGTATAGGAGCTTCACATATGTAAGAACAGAAGCAGCTGCACTATGCACTGGCTTGTCAGAAAGATACTTTAGGAGATAAAGAGATTTAGATACTCATTATCACAGTGCAAGGTTCTACCCAGCTAATTTTTTTGTTTGTGTTTACAAAGGCAGGCAGGTTCCTGAGTTCAAGGTAAGCCTGGGACAGAGGGATTTTAGGTCCAGGCCCAGGCATGGTAGGAATGGTAATTTCAGGGTGAGGTCCCACTCAGGTAGCTTATTTTGTTCTACAGGAACACACCGTTGAGAAACTTTGGAGTTTTGGTGGAATTTTGGATATGTTAGAGAAATTTAATAATACTTTAGAGATGAGGTATTTTGGATGTTTTATAAAGGCTTGAACTTTGAAAGAGGGTGAGTGGTTTGAAGAGATTGTTAAATTTTTAAAGTATATGAATTTGTAACGGCTGGCACTTTTAAATGTTTTAAGGTTTTGTATTGTAATATCCATAGTAACTTGTCATCTTGGGGACAAATGAAAAAAGAAAGTTTCTTGTTGAATAGTTGAGTGTTTGTGTGTTAAATTGACAAGGTGTCAATTGTGTTGGTTAGTTTTTTTGCTAATGTGACATAAGGTAGTGCTACTTCAAAAGCAAAAAGCTCAAATGAGAAAATGGCTGCACAGATTGACCTGTAGGCAAGCCTGTGGTTAATTTTCTTGATTGATGTTTATGTGCTCAGCCCACTCTGGGTGCTACCATCATTGGGCTGGTGCTCTTAGGTGCTAGAAGGAAGCAAGCAAAACAAACCAAGGAGAGAAAGCAAGTATGCACTATTCCATTATAGCCTCTGTCTCAGTACTGGCATCTAGGTTCCTGACTTGAGTAACTGCCATGTCTTTCCTTTATGATGTGTGTGATCAGGGCATTTGAGACAAAACAAGTCCTCTCCTCCCTTTTGCTTATGTGTTTTATAACAAGTATATAGGACCTAAGAGACCATCTCAATATAAATAAAGAATGGGGACCCTTTTAAGAATTGCTATAAAACATTCACTCTTCATCATATGACTCCTCTTTCTAGATAAGGGACACTTTTGCTTTAGACATGAATATAGTTTTAGATTTTTAAAAATTACTTTTATTTTTTTACAGTCCAGCCATTGACCCCTTCCCGATCCTACTTTCCACATTTCCTCATCCCATTCCTCTTCCCCCATGACTCTGAGAGGATGCCCCCCAGGCTTCCTTACTCCATAGGGCCTCAAATGTCTCAGGGTCAGGTATCTTCTCCTATTAAGGCCTGACCAGGCAGTCCCCTGCTATGTATGTGCCAGGGCCCTCAGACCAGCTCATATATGCTACCTGGTTGGTGGCTCAGTGTCTGAGAGATCTCATAAGTATGGATAAGTTGAGACTGCTGGTCTTCCTATGGGGTCAGCCCCCTCCTCAGCTCCTTCAAGCAGAAATATTTTCTAAAATGAATTTTTCATAGGCCCTGTCTATCAGAGCAAATCTGCTATGGATTATTAATCCAAGGCCAACTCATGTCAGGAAGATCACCTTATAGTTATTAGCTTGTCCTATGTCAGCTCCTGACACACAATGTTATAGAAAGTGACTTTCACTTTCCCAGAATTAAACAGTTGCCAATATCTTCTCAGTTTAGTGTGTGACTTTATAGTCACTTTCGCTCTCCATTCTAAGATATTGTTTATTTTCAGCTTTATATACTTCCCTTCACAAGCATTACAAGCAATTGCTAATGTTCTTGATTAACTTCCAGAACTTGACTTGTAAGAGCCCTTTGCTGAACACACCACAGAACTGGTTCATAGTACATGGAATAATAAGTTGGTACTGAGCTGTGAGCTGTGAGATTTATTCATATATATTTTTTTAAATTTTTCTAGTGTTAGAAGATATACACTACCAAGGGGGAAAGTATCATCAGTCACAAGTAGTTGTGAACCCTGTGAAGTACAGTATAAGCCTGATAAGGTAGATTCCCTGGTTCAATAGTGGCATCAACATCCAGGGAGTAACCAATGACATTTGATTGTGTCTAAGTCCCATTCAACAAGATGAAACCCATAAACAGCACCAACACTAAACCAAGAGCAAGTGACAAGTCAGCTTAGGTAGAACCTATTCCTATTATTTTGCTAAATGGACATAGTTTTAAACTGATTCCTAATGAACAAATCATTACAATCATAGATTGATATATTTTGTCACCATCATTAGATAAGTTCTTTGTAGTAGAAGGTAGTTAACAAAAGACCTACAATTAATCAAGGTACAAAGAATGAAAGACTAGATACTAAGCATTAAATGGGTTTTCTATATCATGACTCTACTTTCCAAGGCTAATGGACTATTATATATATATATGTATATATATGTATGTACTCTTTAAAATAAAATAATTTCTTGGTTACCTGAAATTTAATTTCTATGACACTAAGCACTTATTTTAGGATAGTTATTGTTTAAAATTAGTACCTACCTATTTTAATAACTTAAATGAACATTAAGTCTCTTAGAATTACTTCACTTTTCCTTGTGTATTCTTCCTTATAGAAATAACTAAATCTTATTTATCATCTCTACCTGTCCATTTCATGTAGTAAAATTTATAATACTCACTGTTTCATATGTTTGGTATTAATAGTCTATAAATTATGCTAACTAGTTCTTTAAGTATTCTGCTCCATTATAATACAAACTCCAATTTATACCATCAGGTCATAATACAAATTATGATAGAAACCAGGGGTCATGGTCCAGTATATGATTGAATCTGTATTGACTTCAGGATTTGCCCTGAAATTTAGTTTGTTACTCTTGCTATTTTAAACAAATCTATGATGTAATCTTGTTATCTTGCTATAATACGCTTCCTACAAAAAGAATGAGCACAAAGGAAAACTGAAAATAATATTATGGTAGAATTAATTGAGATCTTATGATTTTGCATAATATAATTCTACTATCTTATTTAATACATGCTCTAATTCTTGTTGTGAATTTAACTAAACAAATGATAAATAAATTCATTGTAATTCATTAGCTCTTACGAATTAGTGAGAATATAAGGCAATAAATCAAAGTCCCTACTTACTAAGCAGAATATAATTCATTTCACAATGATTCTTTTCAGTATACTATTTGGGTATCAGATAATACCTTGTGTTGAGTTATAACAAATCATTATACTCATAATGATAGCAGGAAGAAACTTAACACCCATAGACCTGGCTTTATCTCACTTAATTAATTATTTTCTAATAAGTGAAGTGATCTGTACATATTTAAATTTATCTCTTGATAACAAAATATATCATTGTAATGGAGAGAGAAAAAAATTTTACCAAAGAAAAAGTTCAGAGTGATTACTTGTGAAGAGGACCAATGTTAGCTAATGTCTTTTTAGGGTGTGTCTAGTACTATTGGTGTTCCTAAAAAATGTTTCCTGGTACCAAAGAGATTACAACATAGGGGTGAATGCACCATGCAAGAACCAGGTCAACCTCTTCATGTTTAATGATCTGTGTGAATGTTGTCCTTGGCAATGGGACCTCATTGTCAGTTTGAAGAAAACAGTCCACACTGTTCAACACCAACTCAGCAACAAAACTTTGACTCCAATCTGTTCTATCTGCAAGATGTACTAGGGAAAGATGCTAGTATAGAACTTTTGGGTGGGGTCAACTAATATCTGATTTAGCTTGAGGCTCACTTCATGAAAAGGAGCCCATGCTTAATAGATGCTACTTGGATAGACAGGAACTGTAGACTGGATAGCCCAGAAATCTAGGGTAGCACCACACATGACTGCTCTAAAAATAATCAATGAAATAATTCCTAATGATATTATGCTATAATTATAGTTTGGTGCCTTGTCCATTTGTCATTGGAGAGGCTTTTCCTTCAATGCAGCTGTCTACTAAGATATAAATTCCATCCCACTTTGTCTTGGAAAATGTCTGTTCTTATCCTAAGGTGCACAGTTAAGAGACTATTCTACAATTGCTATTATGCCATTTTCTTAAAGAATATGTATTTACATTCAGTTGTCATATTTTACACAACACCTGTAGACTCTTATATGTGACAGAGTAGAGTGTAATACAATTCTGATATCTGACAACAGATAAATCTTAACTCTTTAACTTTACTGGGTCAGTGTCCTACCTTGAGAAAGTTAATCTTTCTGAACATTAATTTCAACTATTAAATTGAGAAAATTATAAATTACTTCAAAGGAGAGCAATGAGGAATCACATTATTCTACAGGTAGGCTGCATGATATATAGAGCTCCATAGATGGTATCTATTACATATGTATGTCGTTGTATGCATTCCAGAAGAAAATGATAACTTATCTGGTATATATGAATAGCGGAGAGGACCAAGGACATTAATCAGTATTACTTCCCATGCTTATGAATTTTTATCATCCATGAACCTGATTTTCAAATCTGTAGGGCCACATAACCTTTTATCTTAGCGGTAAAGCAATTCTACTTACCTTGTTCATAATTGTGCAGTTGTTATCTCTATGCTAAATGGTGCAAATGTTGAATTGTTGAAATAAAATAAACAATCCATTCTAAAGGAAAATTTCCACTCCAGTTGACATTGGTCAGAGATTTTTTGAAAACACGTGGATTCTTTTAGAATATAAGGGATTTTAGTGACATTCACTAGACCAAAAGTAGGGATGATAATAACATGATTATTTTTGTTGTCCTTGTCAGTTTGAATATACAAATGTAGATATTTCCTGCTTTGGCAGAAAATTGAAGTTTCTTGATTAGGTACTCAGACAAATTTCTGTGACATACTTTAAAAGTCAGGAGATGGAAAAGATAAAGAATAATAAAGTAAATTAAGAGACCTATTTTTTTTCCAGATTTTCCACAGGTTCATATGGCCTTTATTTTATGCATTAGAAAATAGTTGCTAAGAGAGTTCATGCTGAATCCCATTCAACAAATAATTTTATTGAATAGCTTTAAGCTATAAGAACTCAGAAGAGTTGATAGAAACCAGATTAAATACAGCCTTTAACTCAATATGAAAGTTAAATATGAACAAAAGAAAAAAGAAATAACACTTAGTACGGTAAAGCATGAGAAATGGCTGAAAGATGTCTGTAATCACAGCATTGGATAGATGGACCAACTCAGCTCCTAGGAGGCCCTCCAACCTAGCCTAAATGAAAAATTTTCAACTCCTCCCAGTTCCTACCCAGATCCTCTTACCCCACCAAATTGTAGATAGACCATTATCTCTAGTTTTAGAAAACAAATGAACAGTAAAATGAAACCAACCAACCAACTTGTATAAAAAAAAAGCACAAGAAACTCACACAGAGAGACACACATAAACAACAGAAACTCAAACCCTTGAAAACACAAAATTGTAACCAATAATGTACAAGGAAAAGTTATGTCTTATTCTTAAGTCTTTGATACATATTCAATTTATTTTTGTAACTGTTGATATAGGAGTTTAATTTTATCTATTTAAATATGCATGTCAATGCTCCCAGCACCATTCATTGAAAACATTGCACATTCAATACTTCAAAAGTATTTGTTCAAAAAATTTGATGTAGGCATGTGAATTTTCTTTAGGTTTTCTTTTCTGTTTTTTATGCTGTACACTTTTGCCTCATTGATTTGAGTTTGTCATTTAGGTTTTAAAACGATGTAATCTCACTCTATATGCAAGGCTGGCTTGAAACTCACATGTGAGCCAAGACTGGCCTAAAGATCATTGCCTTCCTTTTTTAGCTTCCTGAGTGCTGAGATAACAGCCATGAGCTGCTGCATACAGCAGTATGGCTCTAGTTTTGTACATGCACTGCATTGCTTTTATTACAAAATCTTTGTTTTTTCAAGTCAAATATTGCATTATATCTTATCTTATTCCCTTTGGTCCATATTGCTTTGGGTACTTGCATGTTTTTTCATCACCAACAAAAATTTACAATTGCTTCTAGTTCTATGAAGAATTAAAATTACATTTTGTAAGGATTTCACTGAAAAAATAGGTTTCATTGAGTAGTAAAGGGTTTTTTAACAACATCATCTCAAAATACCTCCCTCTCTCAGCAGCCATCAGTTGCCTGTAATTCCTTGCTTAGAAGTTTGACCCCAGATTTTACCCTTTATATTAGCATGTTTATTGATATTGAAATTGGTCATGTGTTGTTTATGTAGCTGTTCCTTTAAGAGACTACTACACCAGAGAGTCCTTGGTATTCTGGCTCTTATTAGCTTTCTGACTCCCTGTTCTGCAGTGTTCTCTGAACCATAGATGCAGAAGCTGTTTTTGAATATATCAGTTTTGGCTTTGCTCTTCACAATCCATTGACCTCTGCATTTTGTCTGGTTGTGATTTTCTTTGATGTTTTCCATTTGCTTTATATAAAAGCTTCTTTGATTAAACTACACTTATCTGTGTGTATAAGAATATGATTTACTGGCCCTGGCATTCCCCTACACTATGGCACAGAACCTTCACAGGTCCAAGGGCCTGTCCTCCCTTTGATGACACACTTGGCCATCCTCTACTATACACATGCTGCCAGAGCCATGAGTCCCACTATGTGTACTCCTTGGTTGATGGTTTTAGTCCCTGGGAGCTCTGAGGGTACTAGTTAGTTCATATTGTTGTTCATCCTAAGAGGCTGCAAGCCCTTTAGCTCCTTAGGTCCTTTCTCTAACTCCTTCATTGGGGACCCTGTACTCAGTTCGATGGATGGCTGGGATGGCGAGCAGGGGAAGTGGGGAAGGAACAGGTGTTTGTACTTGTTGTTGTTTTTTGGGGTTTTATTTTTTATTTTTTGGAGGGGAAACTGGGAAAGGAGAGATCATATGACATGTAAATAAAGAAAATGTCTAATAAAAAAGAAAATAAATAAATAAGTCTTTGGGCTGGAGCAAGCAGAGGTCCTGAGTTCAAATTCCCAGCAAACATATGATGGCTCACATCCATTAGTACAGCTACAATGTACTCATATACATTAAATAAATAAGTCTTTAAAAAAAAAGAAAAAGGAAAAAAGAAAAAAAGAATATAATTTAGAAAATAGTAATTATTCTGGTCCAGCAAAGTAGTGTCAGTGATAGTAGATATTTTCTCTCTCTCTCTCTCTCTCTCTCTCTCTCTCTCTCTCTCCTCTTTCTCTCTCTTTTCTCCTCTCTCTCTTGTTTTCCCCTTTTATTGAAAATAGATTTTTTTCTCATGTAATATATTCAGATTAGTTTCCCCTTCCTCTAATACTCCTAGTTCATCCCCACCTTCTGATCTATCAGGAATCACTCCCTTTCTGTCTCTTATTTTTTTAAAAAAGATGCTTCTAAAGGATAATAATGAAATATAATAAGATAAAACAAAAACTAACTTGTTGGAATTAAATTAAAACAAACAGAAGGAAAAAAGAGCCCAACGAAAGTCAAAAGAAACAGAAATCCAACCATTCACAATTTCAGGAGTCCCATAAAATCATTAACTGGAAACTATAATCTATAGTTAAAGGACCTGGTACAGACCTGTACAGGCCCTGTATATACTGCCTCAGTTGCTGTTCTTTGCCCATGTTGATTTCAAGGACTTTGTTTGCTTGGTGTCCTTCATGGCCTCTGGCTCTTACATTTTTTCTGCTTCCCCTTCTTCAGTTTTCCATGTTTCTTGAGATATGTTTTATTTTTTTTTGAGTGGGGGAGGTATTTGATGAAGATATGCCTTTTAGAGCTAAGTTTTGCAAGGTCTGTAAAATTTTGCCTATTATTCAGCTATGGGTCTTTGTATAAGTTCCCATCTGCTTCAGGAGGAAAATTCTCTGATAATGGCTAGGTAAGACATTGATCTATGAATATTTTTTTAAGAATAGTAGTATTTGGACCCTAGGTCTTTGGCTATCTAGTCTTAGATTATTGTTCACTCAAACAAGGTTAGGTATAGATTCTATCTCACGAAGTGGGCTTTCTGTCAAATCAGGTATTAGTTGGTTATTCCCATAATATTAGTGCCACCACTGCCCTAGCATATCTTGTAGGCAGGACAACATTGTCAATCAGAAAGTTTATGGCTGGGTTGGTCTTTATATTTGTCTTTTGGTAACCTGCATAGTATATGCCTGTTCCCAAGATGTTAGAATGTAGGATGAAGGCCCTATGTAGTCATCAACTTGACTTTTCCTTCTCCATGTTCAATGAGTGTGTGGGTATTGTCATTAGCAATGGGTCTTGTCAGTTTGTAGAGAGCAACTTACAGTCTTGGTAACTATCTGGGTCACTTGGGGCTTCTCATGGAACCCATTTGGCCAACAACTCAACTAGACATAATCCTAGTACTGGAAGCTTCCTTTGGTGACAAGAAATGTTCAATTGATCTTCCCATTTATTTGGCAATTTTCTTTAAATTGCCTTCCTATATGTGTATATTTGAGGAACCTTCTCCTATATAAGATCCCTGTACTATCCCTTAAATGCTCCTTAATTTCTTTTCTAGTATTTTCTGCCTTATCTCCTTCTGTCTTCCCCCTCTCCTCTTGACCCTCATGTTCTATTGCACTCTCAACTATCCATAGCTATCTATTCTATTCCTCTTGCCTAAGAAGATATGTTTCCCCTAGTTACTACTCTCTATCTATCCTGTATGGTTATACAAATTTGTAACATGGTTATCATTGAGTTGATAGGTAATATATTAGCAAATACATAAGCAAATACATATCTCTCTTTTGGGGTCTGGGATACCATAATCATTATTTCTTTTCCTAGTTCCATCCATTTACCTGCAAATTTCATGATTTCTTTTAATGGTTGAAATTTTCTTTTAAGATCCATGACCTCACTCATCTGAGGAAGTTAGCTATTTTTCCAGTACCAGGCATGGTACTATTCAGTGAGTTTTAGGTCAACTTGGACAGCTGTTGGTTACTACTACCAGTATGTGCATGTCACTGTTGTGCATTAATGTATATTTTACTATGCTGCTAATTGTGGTTCATTGGTGTCACAGCCGGGTAGAACTATTAACTGCTTTCCTCCTTGGCAGCTTATATAGTATTTTCTGGTAACATGGAAACTAGACTAAAGAAAGAAGTCTTTCAGGTTACATTCAGCTCAAATAAAGTGAGACTTGTGTTCTAAGTGTGCAGTAACTTCAGAAATAGACTATCTTCAATTACTGAGAGAAAACCAAGGTCAATACTCATAGTCTATATTGTGTTGGGAGTCACCAGGATTACCCTGTCTAACCACTTGAAAGATTTGTCATACCTGGTACTGGGCTTCTGTTAGTCTGTAGTTCTTATGGGTAGAATTTTCAGGCTTAAAAACTTAATATTCTTTATGTAAACATATATGTATGTGTGTGTGTGTTGTATATATTATTCTATTTACATATTATAATTTTAGATAAAATAAACTAATATGATTCTTTGAGGCTTTATCAAACTGCTGTGGTGTTATTTGTCCTTTATCCTTCCTTCTTTTTCTGTATTTGCCTTCCTCATACTTCATCAATTGTATCTGTTTTAATATTTCCCATTTCATATCTGTCCATTTTTGTACTGTTGCTTGAATAAGATTTAATGTTTCTTGATTCAGTTTTATATGTCGCTTAATAAATATGAGTAAGAGCAATGTGGTAATAGTGGACTAGCTGAGCTCTGGGAAATGCAGTCTGCTGGGCCAATGGGGAAGCTTTGTATGTTCAAACTGACTGTTTTCCTGTACATGACAATTTTTCTACATTTATCCTATGTAGATGTGCTTATATGTGTATATATTTAAGTGGTGCATCTTGTATGTAGGTAAATGGTTCACAAAGTCAGAGACCCCTGGATGTTTGTGATGTCTTCACTTCAGCTTTGCAATGACAGCAGTCCTATTGATACCCTAGACATGTTTTAATAGCTTTTTCTGTAGATGAGAAAGGAGTCAGAACTCTCTTTTCTCACAAATCAAACCCTTCATTAAGGCTTGTCAGCAGCATTGACTTGAAACTCAGTGTTAAAAACTTTTGCTATTTACTTAGATTTCCTGTTTCTGAACAGGAAGCATCTTCTTGAGTTTAAAACCTTTGGAGGATGTTCATTTCAGTCTTTGCTTGCCATTTTGACATCATAGGCCAACAGGTCTAAGTCTTGAATCTAATAGCTTTGCAACTTGCAGAAATACTTCAGATGTAGTTTTTCCTCCTACTCCTGCCAGTTGGGAAATTTTATCAAACATACAGCATGACTTTATGTCTATTGTTTAGAAGTTGTTTTAAAAAAATTTAGTTTTGCATTGTTGGAAAATGACTAAGCTGAATGTTGCTGCTTAAAATTTTCATTCAAAATACAAACGAGGGAGAGAAAAAGGAATGATTTATGAAAATATTACTAGTATTTATGAATTTTATATTTATGAATGTCCTTCTTAAAGTATAAAATAAGCTCTAGCATTGTGATTAATTTCATCTCTTAGTGTTTTAGACCTAAAAGTATTTAGATTATAGTTTCGTGTGGCCAGTATTTCACTTCACCAACAGTGTTTGTTCCCCTTAGTATTCCAAGTAGGGATTTTGTTTAGTCTTTGAGTTAATTCCTTCTTTTACCAGGAATTCTTTATCATCATGTTAAGTAAATTTGTTTGGTTTAGAATGTACTGCCAACTTCTTCAGTTTCTCTTAGAAGCATAGGATTAGACACTGTTCTTACAGATTACAGAACCTGATCACATGAGAGTAATACTAGATATGCAAGCCCATAAGGGGAAGGAGAATAGCATATACCTATCTTATTTAAACACCATGCTCCTATATTTACACCCAATAAAATAGCCATCTTTTACAATTCTTTTTCTTACTAATTTTGATTAATATTTTATTTATACAAAAGAGTAGGCTTCATTATGACATTTTCATGCCTGTACACAAATCACTTAAATGACATCTACCTCTCTTATTACTGATATTTATCTCAAATTTTTCAACCTTGGTGTGATTAATTTCCATAGACAGTTAACTTTACAGTATGTTCCTCTCTTGGTAAGAGGTGACCCATGTCATCTCAAGAAGTAAATGTAGGGAGACCTAATAGCCATAGAATTTTTATAAAATTTCTTCTCATGTTGTCATTTTCTTCTTCCCTGCATGTCCTTTAATTCAGGGATTTGCTCTCTCTTGGCCCTTCCCAGAAATTGTTCATGCATTGAATAGGCAGATGGTGAGTTGAACTTTTAAAGACCAAAATGGGCACATTTGTGCCTTGTCAGTTTTGTCTAGCTTGGTATCACAGATGCCTATTTGTGAGCTGGTATACTGTAAACTTTCATTACTTCAGGCAAATCTTAATATTTTAACACAGCTCTCTCTATTTTTGTTGCTGTTCTTAAGGAACCTGGGTTTGTTAATGTCACCTTTGATTGCATCTGTTTACAGTCACTCACAAAACCAAACCATGTGATCAGATGAATTGACTTTGGGTAGTTGCAAACCAGTTTGGTAATATTTCAAAGCTTACTTTGGCTGTTTGCTTTAAACTTAGACTTACCACATTTTTCCTACTAAGTTTTGTGTGTACATATATTATATATACATACTTTTTTTTCCCTATTGTGATTTTTGGATAACTCAGATAATTGATACAAGGAGACTTAAAGAATACTCTAACTGACAGAGTAAGGCTCTCAGTTAGTTACAACCTACTCAAATATTAAAACAAGAGAACATCTATTAAATCACAGTAGCCAAAGGAACTAGTTTAGTGTGAATATTCTTTTCACCCTCCTGACTTTCTGAGATTGGGTAATATAAATTATTTCACCTGCAAATGTTTTTATTCTCCAGTTTTCTTCTTTGTCTTATTCTGTGAACATGTTGAAATAGCTTTGATTTAAAATAAAATCTCTACCAAGATATTACAATTTTAGAATACCAACATTTTAAATCTAGTTTAGTGTGCAAAATATCCTTTATTCACCTAATGTAATTATCATTTCAGTAGGTTACTGCTGTATAATCTCACCCTTTCTACATTTTTTCTGAACTCTGGTTGGCTGGTTCAACTCAGCTGTTCTGGCCCAAACTTCTCTCCAAGCTGACTGATTCAATTTGACTTCTCTCAGCTTCATACTGAATTCTTCTCTTTGGCTTCAACCTAACTCTGGCAATTTGTCCCAGGTGCATTTATCCGCTGAAGCTTTCTGTCCTATTTCTGACTTGCTCTATCAAATCTTTGTCTGATTAATAATTTTGTCTGCCCCTCAATTAGACATCACTTTCAAACATGGCTGCTTCTTTCAACAAACTAGTATTAACAACATTTTGGGGTTGATTTAAAGTGTATAGTAAAGGGATATCTCTATTCCAGCCAGAGGGATTGCTAGATTTAAATTCCTCTACATAGTGTAGTATAAAAGCAAATATCAAGAAACAAAAACTTCAAACTTAAAACAGGATGTTTTACTTTGAATTTCACACATTCTGATTAAAATCTATGTTAAGTTGAGTAATTTCATCAATAGTTTTGTATTTTAATTTCTCATTTGTAAAATCTACCTGTATTATAATGTCCTTGAAATCTTGAAAGAGTAATTCTCCATAAACATGGTAATTCCCCAATACCATGTTTCATAAAGTACAATTTAAAACCACCTTTTTATAATCTATCAGAGAGCAAAACATTAGAATGGGAAATAAAAATAAAGATTCAGATATATATAAATAAAAGAATGAAAAGTATGAGAAACAAATATATTTTGAAAAAAATAAAATAGCCTGTAAAGTATGAAAAGGGCATTTTTTTTATGTTTAAATTTCATTGGAAATAATGGCAAAAACTTACTTCAAAAAGAATACTGATACCTCAGGAGATTTTTAAATATTGCACAGGAGAAATAGATCAGTTTGTGAAATGATTAACATATAAGCATGAAAACCTAAGTTTGATCTCCATGTAAAAAGCCCTTGTAGTAGTGTGTGTTTGTAATCCTAGTACTGAGAAGGTAGAAACAGGTGAATCATGTGGAGTCAGAGTCCAAACAGCTTAGCCAAATTGGAATTGGTGAATCACAAGTCCTAGTGAGGAATCCTGGGAGGGGGAAGAATTGAATGTCTCCTGAAGAACCAAAGCCAAGACTGACCTCTAGAAGCAAATGCACCTACATGAACAGTGCTCCCACTCAAATCAAATATAAAAATATAGTCAATATAGTAAAAAATAAAGTTCCAGTTTATAAATGGAAATGAAGCACAACTTACATATTTACAAAATTCTCAGCTTAGATTTAACCATTCCAGCTTTGTCTCAAGAGGGACCTAAGCATAACTTGTGATACTGCTTTAGAAGAAACAAATATTAAACCTCATTAGCAGATTGGCTTCTTCCACATATGATATGCATTACATATTATATATATATATATATATTATATACTATATATGCTTATTATAGATATGT
>NC_045030.1:44396927-44398781 GCF_008632895.1 Mastomys coucha
CCACCACTGCCCAGCTAAAAGTTTAATGTTCTGTGGAGTCATGAGAGCAGCCTCCTCCTGCCATTAAAGTCTCAGGTGAATAAAGGCATGTGATTCTAAAATAGGAAAAGTCTTGCATGAGCTGAGACCAGCAGCAAAGGCATAGGGCAGAGTTACCAGTTACCTTGGGGGTCTAATTTGTGCCCTAGTTTTTCTCATAGAGAGGGTATGGTGTCAAAATATTTATAATTACGCCTAACAGGTCTATGTTGAAGGGTATTGAATTTACTTACATGCTTCCTTATTTCTTCTTTCATATTTTTCCCATTTTGATTGCTGATATCTTGTCTGTCTGACCCATCATCTACTGTATTTTAGAAGTGCATTCACTGTCATTGAAAGCTCACAGCTGGAAGGATGAGTTACCATGGGATGAATCATTCTTTGAGTGTCATCCATTTCTGATTTAGATGTTACTCAGATGAAATTTTGGGCTTGAAGTTGATGATGAGATAAATCATGACTTTTGAGAATTTGAGGGTGGAATGACTAGGCTATATTTATTTATGTAAGAAGTTATCATGTTTGAATATCAGGGATACTCTTTTTTAATATTTTATTTTTTAAGTCATCAAAATAATTTATAATAGCTAAATGCCTCTTAAATATACATGATATCTTCTGAAGCTAAGAGTAATATGCACTCAACCAGTTTTTAAAATCTATTTGGAGCATTAAACATAATAGAAGTAAAAAAAAAAAACTCTCATAAAGTCCTCTCTGAAAGGGAATTGTGACAAGTTCCTGATTAGACAGAAACCATTCCATCTCCAAGGGAGAATAAGCATCTTAACTGTGGCTTCATAGAATGAATTGGGTGATGTTCCTTCTGTTTCTATTTTGTGGAATAGGTTGAAGAGTATTGGTGTTAGGTCTTCTTTGAAGATCTGATAGAAGTCTGCACTAAACCCATCTGGTCCTGGGCTTATTTGTTTGGGCGACTTTTAATGATTGCTTCTATTTCTTTAAGGTGTTATGGAACTGTTTATATAGTTTATCTGTTCCTGATTTAAATTGGGTATTTAGTGTCTGTCTAGAAAATTGTACATTTCATCCAGATTTCTGTTGAATATTTGCTTTTGTAGCAGGATCTGATGATCTTTTTTTAAATTTCCTCAGTTATATCTCCATTTTTATTTTTTTAAAAGATTTTATTTATTTATTTCATGTATATAACAAGTATACTGTAGCTTTCTTCAGACACATCAGAAGAGGGCATCAGATCCCATTACAGATGGTTGTGAGCCACCATGTGGTTACTGGGATTTGAACTCAGACTTTCGGAAGAGCAGTCAGTGCTCTCAACCATTGAGCCATCTCTCCAGCCCCCCTCTTTATTTCTGATTTTGTTAAGTTGGATACTGTACACCTCTGGTTAGTCTGGCTAAGGGTTTATCTATCTTGTTAATTTTTTTTCAAAGAACCAGATCTGAGTTCTGTTGACTCTTTGTACTGTTCTTTTTGTTTCTATTTGGTTGATTTCAACCCTGATTTGATTATTTCCTGATGTCTACTCCTCTTGGGTATTTGCTTCTTTTTGTTCTAGAGCTTTCAGGTGTGTTGTCAAGCTGCTAGTGTAAGCTCTGTCCAATTTCTTTTTGGAGGCACTCGGACCTATGAGTTTTCCTCTTAGCACTGCTTTTATTGTGTCCCATAAGTTTTAATATGTTATACCTTCATTTTCATTACATTCTAAAGACTTTAATTTCACTATTTCTACCTTGACCAAGTTATCATTGAGTATGACATTGTTTAGCTTCCATGTATATGTGGGCTTTCTGGTTTTTTGGTGGTGGTGGTGGTGGTGGTTTTTTT
>NC_045030.1:44399177-44412595 GCF_008632895.1 Mastomys coucha
TTTTCCTTTGATGTGCATAAAGTATCCTTCCTTATCCTTTTTAATAACTTTTGGTAGAAAGTTGATTTTATTTGATATTAGAATGGCTACTCCAGCTTGTTTTTTGGGACTATTTGCTTGGAAAATTATTTTCTAGCCTTTTACTCTGAGGTAGTTTCTGTCTTTGACACTGAGGTATGTTTCCTGTATGTAGCAAAATGCTGGGCCCTGTTTACATATCCAGTCTGTTAGTCTATGTCTTTTTATTGAGAAATTGAGTCCATTGATATTAAGAGATATTAAGGAAATGTGATTGTTGCCTCTTGTTATTTTTTTATGTTTTTTTTTATGTTTGTTTGGCTATCTTCTTTTGGGATTGTTGAACGAAGATTACTTTCTTGCTTTTTCTAGGGTGTAATTTCCATTCTTGTGTTGGTGTTTTCCATCTATTATTCTTTGTAGGGCTGGATTTGTGGAAAGATATTATGTAAATTTGGTTTTGTCATGGAATACCTTGGTTTCTCCATCATGGTAATTGAGAGTTTTGCTGGATATAGTAGCCTGGGCTGGCATTTGTGTTCTCTTAGGGTCTGTATGACATCAACCCAAGATCTTCTGGCTTTCATAGTCTCTGGTGAGAAGTCTTGTGTACTTCTGATAGGCCTGCCTTTATATGTTACTTGACTTTTTCCCCTCACTGCTTTTAATATTCTTTCCTTGTTTAGTACATTTGGTGTTTTGATTATTATGTAATGGGAGGAATCTCTGTTCTGGTCCAAACTATTTGGAGTTCTGTAGGCTTCTTATATGTTCATGGGCATCTCTTTCTTTAGGTTAGGGAAGTTTTCTTCTATAATTTAATTGAAGATATTTACTGGCCCTCTAGGTTGGAAGTCTTCACTCTCTTATCCTATTATCCTTAGGTTTGGTCTTGTCATTGTGTCCTCAATTTGCTGGATATTTTGGGTTATGAGCTTTTTGCATTTTACATTTTCTTTGACTGTTGTGTCAATGTATTTTATCTTCTGCACCTGAGATTCTTCTATCTTTGTATTCTGTAGGTAATGGCTTGCATCTGTGACTCCTGTTCTCTTTCCTAGGTTGTCTATTTCCAGGGTTGTCTCCCTTTGCAGTTTCTTTATTGTTTCTATTTCCATTTTTATCTCCTGGATGGTTGTGTTCCATTCCTTTACCTGCTTGGTTATGTTTTCCTGTACTTCTTTAAGGGATTTTTGTGTTTCCTCTTGAAGGGCTTTACAGTGTTTACCTGTGTTCTCCTGTGTTTCTTCAAGGGAATTATTTATGTTTTTAAATTCCTCAATCGTCTTCATGAGATGTGATTTTAAATCAGAGTCTTGCTTTTCTGGTGTATTGTGGTATCCAGAGCTATCTGTGGTGGGAAAACTGGATTTTGATGATGCCAAGTAGCCTTGGTTTTGGTTTATGGTTTTCTTTTATGTTCAAATATTTATATATAGACAACAAAGCTTATACCCAAATTCAACATTGAGATAACAAGTGTTACAGCTGCAAATTTAGAGAAAAGGCATAAAACAAATTAGAAACTGCAAAACAACTTTGGACAGCTTAAAATTTCATCTTTCAAAATGATTCATGGTAACAAATGATTTTTTTTTTAATGTTGACAATTTAAAGTAGCAGGAAAAGAAAAAAAAGAAGAACAATAATGGGCAAAAGCTAAAAATAAAACTCAATATGTAAATATGTATTTGGGGGTAGATTACAGGCAATTTACCTGAGGTCATTTCTAACAATATCTATGATAACTTACTAAATTTTGAAGTCCTTCATGCATTCCCTTACCCCAACTTAAGGCATCCATTTTCTATATGGTCTTTTTCACCTTGTCTACTCAGAATTGCATATTAATATCTTCAAGAAGCAACTATTTTGAGACTTCCAAAATAATACTTCATCATATTTCTAGGTAGTCCTTCAGCTTGTTATGATGCAACCATCCTGGATTCAACAGAAAACTGATTGATTCCTTTACCATAATTTGGCTTTCTTTTTTCAATTAGATATTTTCTTTATTTACATTTATCCCTTTTCCTGTTTTTCCCTCTGAAAACCCCCTATCTCATCTCCCCTTACCATGCTCACCATCCCACCCACTCCTGCTTCCCTGTACTTGCATTCCCCTACAATGGGGCATTGACCCTTCTCAGAACTAAGGGCCTCTCCTCTCATTGATTTCCAACAAGGCCAAACTGGTCTCCCAGGAGTACTGACACACAGACTTGCAAGAGGGACAAACCACAGTCAGAGACAGCAAGACCAGATAACACCAGAGCTAACCAGATGGTGAGAACAAAGACAAGAACAAGATCCTTTTCAAGGCTGCTCCTCATTTGCTGTTTCCTGAGTGCTCCAGGACTCAGGGATACTCTTATTCTTTAATATGCACTGATTATTTTACCTTAAATATTTATTATTTATTTAAGAGGAGAAAGGTAATG
The DNA here is from genome assembly GCF_008632895.1 of Mastomys coucha. Lineage (NCBI taxonomy): Eukaryota > Metazoa > Chordata > Mammalia > Rodentia > Muridae > Mastomys > Mastomys coucha. The sequence continues at coordinate 44,401,637 of NC_045030.1, forward strand.
AACTTTCTAGTTCAATTATGAGTAAAGCAAAAAAGTACTTTTTTACAAATTACTTGGTTTATTGTATTAAACACAGAAAATCTAAGCAAAAATGAGCAAATGTATGGACAAATGTATGGGAAAGGATTCACTTGAGTTCGGATTTTAAGAAATTTATTCATTTTATATCCTGATCTGTCCCCCACTTCTTCCCTCCTGTTCTTCCAGCCCTACTCTTATAGGTCTCTCCTTCCACTACTACCTTCTCTTCTCCTCAGAGAAGGAGAAGGCCTCTTTGTTCGCCTCCCCAACTGGGACTTCCAATCACTCTAAGCCTAAGTACGTCCTCTTCTACTGAGGTCCAACTAGATAGTTCTGCTAGGGAAAGGGGATCCAAGGGCAGGCAGCAGATTATGAGACATCCCACCCTTACTCTAATTGTTAGGACCCACATGGAGACAAAGCTGTATATCTACTATAAATGTGTTATGGGTCTAGATTCAGCCCCTGCATGCTCTTCACTTTTCTCACATATTCTATACTATTGAAAGGTAACAACACCTCCCTCCTCAAGAAATCTGTTTGCACTTTTTATAAGAGTGTAAGTGTCTTTTTTTTTCTAAACCATGTATGGATTCTTGAAAGCCAAAGAAACCCTAACTAGAACCTGAATATGCTGGCACCTTTCTTGCAGATTTCTCAACTTTCAAAATGCTAACAAATTAATTTCTACTATAAATAAATTTCTCACAATATATTTTGTTAAAATAACAGAAACAAATTTGCATGTGCTCATCTTTCTTGCTTCACTAAATATGGGTCATTATTTAGGAGATAAAATACTGTTACTTTCTTCATTAATGATGTCACTCAACACATTTCAAGTTCTGTTTGTTTTATCTTTTATAGTCTCCTTAATAGCCTGTATTTCTTCATTAAAATTTCCTGACCATATTCATTTTCCACACTGGCAGAGTAAGCCAGAAAACCAGAGACTACACCTATATTTGCTGTCTCCTGTCCCACCCTCCCCTCTTACTTAAAAACACATGTATTCAGCAGGCACTCCTATACCAGATCTAGCACTGGATGCAAAAACTAGCAACAATGATGATAAAAAGGAGCAATGCTTATTTATAGCTGAAGCTTATTTGTTACTGGAATATAGTAAACAAGAAAACAATTGTGTGAACAAATTAATTAAAATACAGCTTAAGGGAATATCCCCTTCCTGTTAGGAGAAAACAGAAAAAAAAAGCATGAGTGTGCATGGTTTAGGTAAAGAGCTGAAACAAGATTATGATTCAGAAATCAGATATATTAGATTAGAAGACATAGCTACTATTGAAGCGAAGATCTGTCTTTGTAGGGTGAGAGCTTTAGAGAAGAATGCTGTACAGTCAGAAACACCATTAATAGGCTTTATAGGGAAAGGAGGTCTTCACTTTAAAACTTAGAGAAAATTTTCATTAAGAAGGATGGCTTATAGGAAAAGTAATCAGGAGAGATGCTGCGGGCAACGTAATGGTGGTAGGCACAGAGAAGAGAGAGTACCTTCAGAGAAACTACATAAAGCAAAGCGAATAAGTGACTATTATATCCTTTAAGGGGTGGTAAGAAGTTCCACACCATGGGGTTTTGTTTGAAATATTCTACAGGATTAAAAGCACTTAGATACTGGGTACTAGATTGGACCATAAATTAGAAGCTGTTAGGTCACACCATAGCCAGGTTTCTTAGCTCTCTTTTAAAGAGAGAGCAAATCAAGACATGGCTTGATTGCTTCAGACTGTGGAAAGTCCCTCTCTCCTTTAGAGGAACATGACTATGATATATCTTACAAGATCTGGCCTCAAACGTCTGACATGTATCTTTTCTTTTACCTTCTCTTATCATCTATGTCATTTTCATGTGTTCCATAAGCATAACCTGCACTCTAGCTGTATACTAGTGTTCTAGCACAGGTATGCAATAGATTGTCAATAAATGCTTGTTGCACAAAAGAATTGTGATGCATGTTAAGTCTTCCTCTTCTTGCCTTGGCTATCTAAAGTTCAGCATGGATGTATATATGTAAAATCTTGAAGTTTTTATAATTAAATATTACCAAGCATAGCTGTACATTATATCTATTAATGTCTTAACAGTCTTTTTGTTGATTATTTTGTCATTTCTGATTTCCCTTTTGTTTTTGTGAAGGAATAGTGATAAAGAAAATCTTCCAATAAAGTACCCATGAGTACACATCAGTTCATACCATAATTATCTGGCCCTTATTTGGATGGGCAATGTTTTCTTCCCCACCTATCCTGCCTTGCAAATCGTAGCAAACTGTCATGGTAATAATATGTGGCATAATTTGTCATCCTGTTAAATGCAATAAGTAACATAACTCTATTAATCACAAAGAAATGTTAAAAGTGACCTGTTTTTGATTAAAATCATCTTTCAAAATTCAGCTAGTATCTGAAACTTGAAGTAGCAAAACCAAAATGGAGCTGAAAGGAAAAGGTGGAAGGGCTCTGTGACTTGCATAACAATAGCCTCTTTTCTTCCTCAGAGCTCACCATAAATGATTAAAAATCACCCCTCAGGGTCTTGGCTTGAATTTCCTACTTGTAGCAGGAGGTTTATGAGTAAAAGAACAGCTGCCCATCTGCTGGAAAAATGAAAGGAAATAAATCAGACTTATCTACTTTATGCTGAAGATACTTACTATAACATGCAGATTTTTTTTAAAAAAGCTTCTTTTACCTCTGTGTGCATGTTAAAATTGTTTCTATCGTTGTTATAGCAAAAAAAGTAAAAAAAAAAAAAATCCTTAAACTGTATTAACATCACGTAGGCCTTTGAATTAAAAGTGGTTTCATTAATATTAAAAATCAACCTTTAAAACTGTTACGGGGTAGTGCATGTGAATTTTCTGCAATTATAATTGAGAGAAAGGGAAAGTAGAAAAAGTTGTGCTCGTTAGTGTTAACCGATGCTAACATTTTGGTGTATGCATGCGTGATGTATATATTGGTTACAAAAACTGGATTGTACATGATTTATAACTTAACTTTATTCTCTCAATGTTATATCACAAATAGTCTTCATTTTGTATACTAGTTACTTTTGTGTAGTTATTACATAAATATCTAAAAGATAAGCTTAAAAGCAAGAAAGATACAATTTTTGGTTCATGCTTTCAAAAAGGCTTAGATAACAATTGTGTGATCCATATACCTTGACTGATCTATTGGTGGAAGAGCTTCTATTTTGTTGATTCTGTTTGTTTGTATTCTCATGGTTTGGGGGACTAAATGTAATGCCAGAGGAAATGTTTTTAAATCTCATGGTGGACAGGAAGCCAAAATACAGGAATATAATATAAGGCAGGACCAGACACAGCCCCAGTGACTAATTTCTTGTCTGTTCTTGTTGTGTACTTTATCCTTCAATGGTTAAGCCATTTCTCAAGTCCAACTTATTATTCTAACTAGGCTTCTTCTCCTAAAGTTTCTACAACCTTCACAAATCGATCCAACACCTTGTTCTAGGCATTGTAAACTTGATCCTATGGCTATCACTTCATATGAAACTATAACATTCTAAACTTAGGTCTCCAAATGGCCCTGGTAGTTTCATATGACAAGATCCATTTAGACTAAGAGGTCATCAGATGTTAAAAGCTTCAATATTGTTCAAAAATCCTGCCTTCAAAGTCTCTTCTAAAACCCAAAGCAAACATTTTGCTATAATAAGCCCCTGTAGAATCAAAAAGAAAATTATATGCTTCAAATATTCAATGATGTATAATAAACATTCTCCTTTCAAAGAAGGAACAATAGAGATGCAGAAAGCAGGAAGTCAACTCAAGCAAGTGCAAACCTCAGAAAGGCAAATATTAAACCCTGTAAACTCTTGATTATCAACTGGAACAGTGGTACTATGTTGTAGATTCAAAGAAGCTTGGGTAGCCCTGCATATACTGCTATTTCCTTTACAGTATATATGATCTGACACTTAGGCTGGCTCCACTCAATGCCTGTGGCTTTTCTAGATAGTGCTTCATATTTTATCCATTTCTAGTTTCTTGGATTCTTCATTGCAATTTAGGCCCCACTCTCGCAGCTTCATCCATTTCCTACTCAGAATTCATTGCAGGGCATCTGATGCTGTTAATATGTTACTTGTCTTGCTAGACCATCTTGGGAAATGTAAGTGGGGGCCTGAATGACTACACCATACTTCTGTTTTTCATACCTAAATAACCATGCAGACAATGCCAGGATTAGCTATCATCTAGAGCATTAGGTGGAGCTTCTTCAACTAGATCTTCAGAATTGTAATCCTAGGACAACAACTTCCTTAGTGGTTCTGTATGAGCAAGGCATCATTCTTCCATGACAAAGTCATGCCTGGCTTGTTACTCACTATGTAGTTCAGGCTGGCATTTAGGGCATGGCAGTTCTGCCTCAACCTTTCAAATTCTGAGATTACAAGTAAGACCACCACATCAAGCTTTCTTTCGGATGAGTTAATTTTTTCAAGCCTTTCAGGTAGGAGCAGATGGGACTAGTTCAATTTCTCAGATGTCCTTAAAGAATCATTTCTATTAATCTTTTACAGAGGATGGCTGTGGGGTAGTATAGGGCAGTGGTCTGTTCAGGCAACTTAGGCTCAGTAGAGTAATTGGCTTTGAGCTCTGGAGCCTCAGTAGGAAGTTTTCTGCTTGCAGGGAGAGGAAGGAGCTCAGCTATATCTCCTGAGTCTTTGGCTCCTGCTTCAGTCATGACCCCTCATAGCTGCCTCCATAGTAGATGTGTGCTCCACCAGGCAGACAATGTCCCAAGCTCCCAGCATTCTAGCTGGACTATACCCCCAGTCATCTGACCACAGCCAGGCATACCATGCCCCATACAATAAAAGAGGCAGTTTGCCCCCTCATCTCTCTTGCTCTTTGTCTCTCTTGCTTGCTCTTGCCCTCTTTCCTCACTTCTTTTCTTCCTCTCTTGCTCTTGCTCTCTTGCTTTCTCCCTCCTCTCTCCTGCTCTTTGTTCTCTTCTCTTGCCTTTTTGCTCTCTTGCTTTCACTTCTTTCCTTTCTCTCTCTCCTTCTCTTCTCCTCTCCTTCCTCTCCTTTCCTTCTCTCTACTTGACTGGCTTATTTTTTCTTTCCTATAATAAAATATATCATTTATACATTGCTTCCTCTTTAACTAACTCTCCCCTTCCTTAGGCCATCAGCACCAGGGAGAGAAAAAGCTCCAGGTGAACCATCCCTGAGTACAACTGATAGCCTAGTCGGTCATCAATGAGAGGAGAGGCCCTTAGTCCTGTGAAGGTTCTATGCCCCAGTGTAGAGGAAAGGAAGCATGAGAGGGTGGATTGGTGAGCAGGGTGCAGGTTTTTTTGTTGTTGTTGTTTTGTTTTGTTTTGTCTTTCTGGAGCCGAAACCAGGAAAGGAGATATCATTTGAAATGTAAATAAATAAAATATCTAATAAAAAAAAGAAAAAACAAACAAATTGCTTGGCTTATTTTATATTGTGCTATTCTCTTAAAAATTATGCATTTCTTGAAAAATTTACTCAGGATTTTTTGACCAGATCCCAAGACTTTAAATCTTATCTTGCTGATTCCTTTTGGCAATTCTCACTCTACACTTGATTAAAAGAGGCCAGATATAATCATGCTACCAATGGAATAATGGACTGCCTGAAAATGAGATTAGTTATTCTACTGTTTTTATTCTTAGTCTGCCATAAAGATGGATGAAATATGAACAGATTCTTTGCAATACTATAAGACATATTACATTGCTAGTCTCATTTTCTATACAGTATCACATCCATCTCAAACCTTATTTGCCCATGCAATTTTTATTGAATTCATACCTGTCCATGTTTCAGTGTGTTCCCCCACAAGACAAACCTATTACATTTTATATGCAACAGTTTAGGACTTCTCTACATAACTTCTACAGTTTCTAAATTCATTCCATATGGCAATTACAAAAGTTTAAGATACACATTGTCAGGTACACAAAACAAGATCCTACTTTATGGTCACTGATTCCTGTATTACTTTTGTATAGCTGTTACCAAACTAACAAACAACTCCAATGGGGGAGGGCTCATTTTGACTCTCAGTCTCAGAGTATGCAGAATGTGCTGGTTTGGCATCCTGCACCTGATCAGAGCATTATGATAGTTAGATTAGGTTGCAAATGACCCTCCTTTACCTCACAGTAGACAAGAAGCAGAAAAGTGAGTACAAAAAAGATGCATGATAAGGTGTAGCACTGATGAAAAGCTTTTCAACTTATGAATATGCATAAATGATATACAGTTCATACTCAACCATAATACTCATAAATGACTACAATATAAATTTAAGTATATATGTGTGTATGATGTATGTTCATGCTGATGTTAAGTATAGGCACAAAAGTCCCTCGTGGTGTATGTGTGTGTGTGTGTGTGTATATGTGTGTGTGTGTGTGTGTGTGTGTGTGTGTGTGTATGTGTGTGTGTGTATGTGTGTGTGTGTAGGTCAGATGACATCCTTGGGTTTCAGTCCTTCACTTTTCCACCTTGTCTAAGAGGGTGTCTTTTGATTCTCTGCTGCATGTACTAGGCCTGTGAGCTTCAGAATCTCTCGTCTCTGCCTCCCATATCCTTGTAGGCATACTGGAGTTTACAATCTATGCTACTATGCCTGGCTTATGTGCTTTCTGTAGATGCAAACATAGATCTTCATGCTTGAATGACAAAAAGTCCACTCATTGAGCTGTATCCTAAGCTCCATTCAACCTTTTAAAAAATATTTATATATTTATTTATATACACTCCAGATTTTATTCTCCAAGGTCCACCCTAAGACTATTCCACATCTCATACCTCCACCCCACCACCTGTCTCCACAAGAATGCCACCACAACCCATCCCCTCTCAATCAGACCTCTAAACTCCCTGGGGTCTCCAATCTTTTGAGGGTTAGGTGCATCTTCTCTGACTGAACCCAGACCTGGAAGTTCTCTGCTTTTTATGTGTTGGGGGACTCATAATAGCTTGTGTATACTGCCTGGTTAGTGGTCCAGTGTCTGAGAGATCTCGGAGGTCCAGGTTAATTGAGATTGCTGGTTGTCAAACAGGGTTGCCCTCCTCCTCAACTTCTTCTAGTTTTCCCCTAATTTAACCATGTGGTCAGCTGCTTCTGTCCATTGGTTGGGTGCAAATATCTGCATCTGACTCTTTCAGCTGCTTATTGGGTCTTTTGGAGGGCAGTCATGATAAGGCCCTTTTGTGAGTGCTCCATAGCCTCAGTAATAGTGTCATGTCTTGGGACCTCCCCTTGAGCTGGATCCTACTTTGTGCCTGTTGCTGGACCTTCTTTTCCTCAGGGTCCTCTCCATTTCCATCCCTGTAGTTCTTTTATACAGGAACAATTATGGGTCAGAGTTTTGACTATGGGATGGCAACCCCATCCCAGACTCAATGCCCTGTCTTCCTGCTGGAGGTGGGCTTTATAAGTTTCCTATCCCTACTGTCAGGCATTTCATCTAAGGACTCTTTGGGTCCGGAGAGTCTCTCACCTCCTGGGTCTCTGGTGCATTCTGGGGGTGGGAGGTTCCCTAACCTCCTAGCTCCGAGGTTGCCTATTTCCATTCGTTCTGCTAGCCCTCAGGGCTTCAGTCCATTTCCCTCACCCAATACCAGATCAGGTTCCCCTCTTCCCCCACATCCCATCCCCTTTCCCTAACAAGTCCCTTCCTTCCTCTCTCTTTGTGATTGCTTTCTTCTCCCTCTCAAGTGGGATTGAGGCATCCTTTTCTTGGGTACTTCAGCTTATTGACCTTCTTGAGTTTTGTGGACTCTACCTTGAGTATTCTGTACTCCTTTTTTTGGCTAATATCCACTTATCAGTGAGTACATTCTGTGAGTGGTCTTTTGTGACTAGGTTACCTGACTCAAGATGATATTTTCTAGTTCCATCCATTTGATTGAAAACTCAGGATGTCTCCATTCTTAATAGCTAAGTAGTATTCCGTTGTGTAAATGAACCACATTTTCTGTATCCAATCTTCTTGCCATGGGACATCTGGGTTGTTTCCTGCCTCTGGTTATCACATACAAGGCTGCTATGAACATAGTGGAACATGTGCCCCTGTGGTATGGTGGGGCATCTTTTGAATATATTCCCAAGAATGGTATACTTGCGTCTTCAGGTAGATCATTTCCAATTTTCTATGGAACCTGTAGATTTATTTCCAGAGTGGTTGTACCAGTTTGTAATCCCACCAGCAATGTTGGAGTGTTCCTCTTTCTCCACATCCTTGCCAACATGTGTTCTTACCTGTGGTTTTGATCTTAGCCATTCTGATTGGTGTAAGGTGGAATCCTAGGGTTGTTTTGATATGCATTTCTTTTTTATTGATTTAAGTTTTATTGCATTATGATGAGAAAAGATATATGATTTCAATTTAATCTGAATTTTTTAACATTTAAAAACATATTTTAAGTAAATAGAATTAAATCATATTCTTGTTTCCCTTTTGTATCTCAACTCATCCCAGAGACCTCCCTTTAATACCTATAATACCTTTTTTGCCATATTCTTGAAAATTTATAAAATATTATAACAATAAAATGAGTATTATAAAAGTTGTTTGATATAAAACAACAATCAATTTAATAGCCTTATGTAGATGCTCGTCTACAGCAATACTGAAAATACATATGTTTTTCTGAATATAAATTTTAAAAAATTCCAATCATATTAATTATATATTTTAAAATAATACATTACTACTAGTATTTTCTTAAATGAACATAAATATTTAAAGTCTTTTGTTTGTTTGTTTGTTTTGTATTTAACAGAGCTTAAAATCTTGGCTCTTACTGTGGTACAAGCCCAAAATAATAATTTTTAAACATTGGATTTCATTGTAATAAGGCTGTAATTCAATGACCCTCACATTACCAAATTAAATTGGGAGGTGGCTTGTAAGAGAACAACAAAGAGTGAGACTGAATACTTTGCTTGACGTTTGGAACTATTGTATCAAGTTTGAAGAAGAGGATTTTCTCTGAGATGAAGGCTTTTCCAAATTGTCACAACCAATGAACCAAATTCTTACCTAATGTCTGTGCCACCCTCCAAGCAGAACCATTGTTCATTGAAACAGTTGGTGAATGACTTTATGGATAGACCATGTTAATACACACACCATTTCTTAAATGAATGTAACCTGTTCTCTGTGGACTGAGAATAAAGTCACTCACTCAAGTCAAATAGCTTTGACCATAGTAGGAAGTCTGTATCCAAAAGTTGTGCCTACAATTCATTCCTTGGAGCAGCAGGACTGTCAACTATCAGCTTAGCTACAATGGAGGTAAAATCCTTTGATGTACATTTCTCTGATCACGAACAATGAGAAATCACAAAGAGATCAAGAGAATACAATTGGCAAAGAAGAAATAAAGGTATCATTATTTGCAGATGATATGATAGTATACATAAATGACCCCAAAAATTCTACCAGAGAACTTCTCCAGGTGATAAACAAGTGCAGCAAAGTGGCAAGATATAAAATTAATTCAAATAAATCAGTAGTCTTCCTTTTTACAAATGATAAACAGGCTGAGAAATAAATTAGGGAAACAATAGTCACAAATAATATAAAATGTCTTTGGATAACTCTAACCTAACAAGTAAAATACCTGTATAACAATAACTTCAGGTCTCTGAAGAGAGAAGTCAAAGAAGATTGCAGAAAATGGAGAGATCTCTCATGCTTATGGATTAGCAGAATTAATATAGTAAAAATGGCCATCCCACCAAATGCAATCTACAAAATCAATGCAATCCCATCAAAATCCCAACACAATTCTTTAAAGACATAGAGCAATTTTCAAACTCATTTGAAAAGGCAAAAAAAATCCCAGAATAGTGAAAACAATTCTTACCAATAAAAGAACCTCTGAAGGAATCACCATCACTGACCTCAAGCTTTACTGTGGAGAAATAGTGATAAAAACTGCATGGTGTTGGCATAGAGACAGACACATTAACCAATGGAATAGAATTGAAGACCCAGAAATAAAACCACACACAGTCACTTGATCTTTGACAAAGATGCTAAAACTATACAATGGAAAAAAGAAAGCATCTTTAATAAATGGTGCTGTTCTAAGTGGCTGTCTGTATGTAGAAGAATGAAAATAGTCCCATATTTGTTACTTTGTACAAAGTTCAAGTTCAAGTGGATCAAGGACCTCAACATAAAACCAAATACACTGAAACTTATACCTGAGAGAGTAGGGAAGAGCCTTGAACTCATTGGCAGAGGGGTAAATTTCCTAAACAGAATTCTAATGGCTCATGTTCTAAGATTAAGAATTGATAAATGGGACCTCATGAAACTGGAAAGCTTCTGTAAGGCAAAAGACATAGTCAATAAGACAAATCCGCAACCTACAGATTGCTAACCACCAAAAAACCCCAGCAACCCAATAAAAAAAGGGGGTATATAGAACTAAACTGAGAATTCACAACAGAGGGATGTATTTAATCCTTTTTAAAATAAAATATTTAATCTTTTTTATTTTTATTTTTTGTTTTGTTTTTTGTTTTGTTTTGTTTTTTGAAACAGGGTTTTTCTGGATCGCCCTGGCTGTCCTGGAACTCAATCTGTAGCCCAGGCTGGCCTCAAACTCAGAAATCCACCTTCCTCTGCCTCCCAAGTGCTGGGATTAAAGGTGTGCACCACCATTGCCCAGCTATTTAATCTTTTTTTACACTACAGATGTTATTCCTTCCTCTGCCCACCCTCTGACTGTTTCACATTCAATACCTCATCCTTGCCCTGCCTCCATCTCCATGAGTATATCCCTACTCCTTAGCCCTCATCCCACCAGATCTCCCCACTCCCTAAGGCCCCTAGTCTCTTGAGGGTTAGGTGTTCCAGACCTGGCAGTCCTCTGCTGTATATG
>NC_045030.1:44412605-44417934 GCF_008632895.1 Mastomys coucha
CTCAGAGCTTCCAGGGTCTCAACCACCAACTAAAGACTGCACATGGATAGGTCTCATTTTGTGAGTGCTCCATAACACAGTACCAATGTCAGGACTTCGGGCCTCACCTTGAGCTGTATCCCAATTTTGGCCTGTAACTGGATCTCCTTTTCTTCAGGCTCTTCTCCATTTTTGTCCCTGTAGTTCTTTCAGACAGGAACAATTCTGGGTCAGAAATTTTGACTGTGGGATGGCAAACCCATCCCTTACTTGATTCCCTGTCTTTCTGCTGGAGATGGGCTCTACATGTTCCCACTCCTCACCATAAGGCATTTTAACTAAGGTCCTTCCCTTAGAGTCATGAGAGTCTCTCATCTCCCAGGCCTCTGGTCCATCCTAGAGGGTCCCTCCAACCTCCTACTTCTGGAGGTTGCCTGTTTCCATTCTTTCTCCTCTTCCCCCCAACACTTGATCATGTTCCCGTCTTCCTCTCCCTGTCCCCTTTCCCACAAGGTCCCTCCCTCCCTCCCCCTCCTGTGATTACTTTCTTCTCCCTTCCATGTGGTACTAAGGCATCCTTACTTGGTTTGTTAACCTTTTTGAGTTCTGTGGATTGTATCCTGGGTATTCTGTACATTTTTATTTTGGAGTTGTGTAATTGTTACACTAAAAAGATACACTACCATGTACTTCAAAATTCTGTTTTATGTGATTCTCGGGTTTCTAATTTAACAATTATTCTTAAATTTTCTTTACATATTTATTTATTGATTCATTATATATTTATTTATTTTTATTATATAAAATTTTGGACAAACTCATGTCAGTCTGGATATGTTAGGTTATGCTACAATAATACTCTAAAATATTTTTACCTTAAAACGTTACTTTGTATCTTATTAATGTTACAAATCTATTGTATGTTGACTGCTTATTAAGTCTAGACTCAAACTTACTAAGGCTCGTTTACTTTCTGAAACTGCCCTCACAACACATTCTCATGAATACACTGACAGGGAATGAGAATAAAATGAATTGCTTGCTGGCTTTTAAGTGCTCCTGCCTAGAAATGAAATATTCATGCCCACATTTTATTGCCCCCAACTCCTCAAAGGATTGGAGAGAGTCAAGTGTCTCCATTTACCTCAAAGGGAAAGAGAAGCAGAACTTCTCTCCCATGTTGCTAAATGTTGAATTAAATGCTCAAATAGCTATTAGGGCATGCATTCCTCATAAATGCTTGTGTTACATATTGTGAAAAAAAATGATTTCCAGGAGGATTGTACCATTTCACATTGAAACCGTTGTAATTAAGTAATGGCTTATAGTCTTTCTTTTCAGTTCAGTTGTTCTAAACTGTTAGTGGCAGTTCTATGAGCAATCCTAGCATTTGTATTTTTGCTTCATTCACATTCATTTTCTTGTAAGAGTATGACCATTTCAACATAATCATATGGCCTAGTTGGTCTTGATGGTTTTAAGGAAAGCCATGAAAATGTGAGGGTTGTTTTTGTTTGTTTATAAAGCAGTACAACAGGAGAATACCTCTTAAAATTATACTTACTGCTGAAAGTGTATTCTCTTGGAACTATTTTCCCTCTTTAAATTCTGGATACAACTGAGTTTGTGATTAGAATTACATTTTGAACGAATGGAGCTTTTTCAAAGAGGACATGATAGAATATTTGAATACTATGTGCATATGCTAAGTAGATTTTGTCTTTGTAACCAGATTTTATGAACATAATAGTTTTAAACCATTTCGTAGGAAGCCTCTTGTCATTTATAATACTGTAAGTTAGAATGTTAGCTTTTTGAAGTAGCTACTTACCAGCCCACAGACACAGGATTTAAAGAAAATGGCATTAATTTAGTAGTGCTCAAATATAAGATAGTTGAGATGGTAGATGCTAAATGAATCAGCTGTGAGCTCAAAATCATGTTGGAAGGTCATTAGTGACCTATACTAGCTATGCAAAATTAAAGCAATTTCAGTATTTCCTCTTACCTTTTCTCCTATTGAGTTTTTCAGCTTTGGGGTACCTAGATCCCTGTACATATTCTTACACCTTATACATTGAATAGACTTAATATTATGTAAATCAGGCTTCTGAGGAAAAAAAGTACTCTTCATTTATTTCTTGGATATTTTCTTTATTTACATTTCAAATGTTTTCCCCTTTCCAGGTCTCCCCTTCAGAAAACCCCATCCCATACCCCTCCCCCTGCCTCTATGAGGGTGCTCCTCCACCCACCCACTCCCATCCTCCACAGTGACATTCCTCTACACTGGGGCATTGAATACCCAAGGGCCTCACCTCCCAGTGATGTCCAACAAGGCCATCTTCTGCCACATATGTGGCCAGCACCATGGGTCACTCCATGTGTATTCTTTGGTTGGTGGTTTTTCTTGCAATTCTCTACCCTGTAGCAGACTCTAGGAAGGAGTAATAGGGGGAGGAGAGAAACAAGCCTCCATACAATTTAGGATCAGGGCATTACTGTTGAGCTTGGCCCACTTTATTTGCATAAACAGTAGCTCCTTGACTCTTTGCTTGCTCAAATTAAACTCTTGGTTGCTTGCACTACTACTGTTTTGTCTGAATTCCTTTTTCTGAATTCTTGTCTTTTCAGAGCAGAAGAATTAGAGTACAACTGCACTTAAGGCAGGAATTAGGAGTCCTCCACATAGCAATACTAGGAATATTTCAATGGTAAAGCCAGTGCCTTTTTTCTTTGCTTTTTCCAATGTTTACAATCTGTGTCTTGGTGTGCAAGTAGGATCCCAATGCACATGTACTGTAGCATATGTTTGTCCATAGTGGTAAGTTACAAAAGATATTGTAGAAGAGTGAATTCCACAGAAACTTTATATATACTAATTTTCTCTGTGTTCATAAGTATGATAAAACTCTATTTATAAATTAGACACAGTAAGAAATGAACCACAATAACTAATAACGAAGTGGAAAAATTATAACCTAGCCATTTATAGATGATATCTAATTTAAAATGGTCTCACTTCTTGAGTTTTGCATTTTTGTGATGGCATTAAAGCTTTACACATGAATTGAAACCATAGTTTGAACTTTCGTAGGAGCGGTATTTGCTAGGTTGCCCTCTTTGATGTGTTGAGCAGTGCTACCAAGCTACGACTTCCTGTTAGACAGTGAGGCATGAAGAGAAACAACTGATTCTCTACAATGTATCATGTATCCAGAATTATTAGATGTAAAGAATGAATACATTACATGAACTATTCAGTACTTTATTATCAAATAGGATTATGTAAATGTCTTTTCTCAGCTGTAGGCTAATGTAAATATTTTGAGATCACTTAATAGGTAGTTTAGGCGAAGCTGTAACATTTGGTGGCTTTAAGGGTAATAAAATACACTTTGGACTTAGTGTTTTTGAGTGCATGGTGAGTTTGCTAGTATGTAATTTCATCATAAGTTGAACATCTTTTCCATAATAAAAATTATATGAACTTTTTCTTTCTTCTTTCTCGCCTTCTTCCTTCTTTTCCCCTCCTCACCCACTTTCTACTGCTAATTTTTCTTTGATGAGTGTTGTGGTTAACATTTACAGATAACTTGAATGGGATGAAATGGGTGAACCACAATCCTTCTTATGTCTATGAGGATATATATATATATATATATATATATATATATATATATATATATATATATATGCAATTAGTATTTGAGTGGATGAATTAAGTGTGAACAATCAACTCAGAATATAGACAGCAGATTTGGATAGGTTGGGAACCTGGGTAGAAAAAGTTGAAAAAAGAGGGGAAAGCTCATATATGCTTACATAAGTATGCACACAAATATTCCTATATAGTTGTTTTGTATTTTCAATTGTCTTAGCCAATAAATACCAAATACCTCTTGTGAGTACTTCAGCTTTGTGGACTGAGCAGTTGTGATTTTTGTGGCTTTGCAGCTTGAAGAGAACTGTTGTTCAACAGAAAGCCTCCAACTGTGTAAGCCATTGAATAAATCCTGTCTTATAATTACATGTATGTTCTATTGTTTTTGTTCCCTCAGAAAACCATATGTCATAGGCTTCAAGCCTTTACAGTTTGAAGTGCAATGGCAACAGAAAAACTACATGTTCATATTTTCATGTATAGATGATTTATTCTTACCATAAATTATAACCCTCTTAGTTTTTGTTTTTCTTGTTAAGCTAGGGGAAATCATGTTTTCCCTTAAAAGAAATACATTCTAGGTTTTCCTGGGCACATGTAAATGATCACAATCTCTATTTTTGTACTGTAAGTCTATTCAGTAAAAAAGTCTTTGGAATATGAACATAGTGATACTTGTGAAAGCAACCCTAATTACTAAGACAACTTCTAAGAGAGCAATGGACATATGATGCATATAGCATGAACAAATTCACCCTGTTTAGGTTACAATTGAACAGTTTAAGAGTTCCTTACATTAACCAGAACAGTATAGAATATAAAAGTTATTGTTATTTCTAGAATTTCCCATTAGTATTTTTAGACTTTTATTGATTGCAGGTAAATGAAAAATATCAGAAAGAAAACATTCACACCCAGGATCAGAGAGTAGACCTAGGGCGCCAGCTCCACAGCCAGTCCCACAACACCCAGAGGAAGCTTCACTCCCAGGCACGCTGACACACCCAGGATCAGAGACCTTGGTCACAAGATCTGCAGCCAGTCCCACAACACCCAGAGGAAGCTCCAATCCCAGGCGCTCTGACACACCTGGGACCAGAGGTGAGCAGGAACCAACATCTGTACCAACACTGGGAGTAAATGGGACCAGAGGGACCAGGCACTTAGGAACTCCACCAGCCTAGTGACTCCAGTTCTTTCAGCATCTGTCTGGGTTAGTGTTCTGAGCAGACCTTGGGCACAAGCTCTGTAGCCAGTCCCACAACACACAGAGAAAGCCATACTCCCAGGTGATCTAACAAGCCCAGGATCCCAAGATAGAACCACAGGATCACAGAGGCAGCTTAACTCTGAGGAGTTCTGACACAACCAGGATCACAGGAAGGATAGGCTCCAGTCAGATTTAGCAAGGGCAGGTAGCACTAGAGTTAACCAGATGGCAGGGGAGCAAGAGTAAGAGAATAAACAACATAAACCAAGGTCACTTGCCTTCATCAGAACCAAATTCTCCCACCATAGCAAGTCCTGGACACACCATCACACCGGAAACAAAAGATTCAGATCTAAAATCACTTATCATGATGATGATACAGGACCTTAAGAAGGTCATAAATAGCACCCTCAAAGAAATACAGGAGAACACAGGTAAAGAGGTAGAAGCCCTTCAAGAGGAAACACAAAAATCCC
>NC_045030.1:44418537-44433678 GCF_008632895.1 Mastomys coucha
TTAAATATATTTCTAGCTCATAATAAAAAAGAATAATTACAGAAAAAAGAAAACCTTGTAAATTTATATATCTATGATAATTTATACCATACAAAATGGGAAACAAACTTATAATTTAGGTTTAGGTATTATTGGTGATATACACTTTTGCTAGGATAATTTCTAAAGCAACTCACACTAGTACTGAAAGCAAGACAGAGAAAAGACTATAATGTAATCTCTATGTTTTTGTAGATGAGGAGTCATGTTGACTTGGATTTTTCTAAGCTGAGAGAGAATGTAGTTACGTTTACTTCCAAAAGAGTTTTAGAGAAAATAAAGTTGATAGTACCCAAAGAGATTAAAGACATCCCATCTTTGATGTAGCTTTTATTTTATAATACTATGCTAACTGTGTCTAGCCATAGAGTTTGAGTGTGTCTTGATAAGCCATGGTAAACTCTCCACTGTTGCCTGAGTTTTGGCAGAGTTCAAGGTTGAAAAGTGACCTGAATTATCACACTCGTCATATGCTTTAACAGAGAGACTAATATATGCTCAGAAGGAGGAAATCTATTATGAGCTTCCTTATATTTGTGGGTATTTTCCTGGCATTTCCTTTCTTATGCACATATATTCAACAATTTGCCCAATGTGGTAAGAGCTAGAAGCTAGGCATAAAGAAAAGGGGCAAAGGTAACTTTATTTGGAATTTATTAATCATGAGCTATTCATGAATGGTTTTAAGGGGTTTAATTACATGATATCTAATAAAAAGTCTGTAAATTTAAATTAAATATAGCTGAGAGGAGACAGTATGTCAGAGAAATAGTATAAATTCATATATGAGATTTCATATTAAGACTTTTTTAAACTGGTGGAAAGTAAAATATTAGGATATATATTTTAAGTTAAAATTGGTCACTTCTATCTGTGTTTCCTAGAAAGATATAAAATATTTAGTTAATATTCATCTGCCTGAAGGCAAAAGACTCTACCAAATGATTTCTGACAGGCCTACTGGTCATGAGACTATATCCTGTATACATTTTTTTTATTCCATCTTCAAGCTAAGATTAGTTCTGTTTTCTTATTTAGATATTGTGTATTTTTATACTTGTAGTGACGAAGAAGAAATCACAATGCAATACTGAATTAATTATATCTGTCAATCAGTTCACACACTTTATTGGGTTTTAGTAAACATTGGTAATTTCTGTAGAATTCGAAATAAAAGATTTTATTCTTGTCCTATAGGGCCTTTGAGTCTATTTTAATAAAAAGGTGTCATATCACAATTGAAACAATTAGAGAGCAATCAGAGATATTTTTAGTTATATCTCAATGTTGATAGAAGTTTTTAGGAAGATTTTGTTCATATGAACTATAGTGCGTGGAATACGGATGAGGCAGGCCTTAAAAAACTTCATATAGAAAAATAAGAATAAGAAGGATTTAAGGAAGTTGAGGTCAGAGGCAGAGGAAAAATGCACACAAAACTCAGAAGTGTCAAAGATAAACATTGTCTCATTTTGTATGTTCAATATAAGCTTTATTTCCTGAGCATCTTTATTGTGCTCTGTGAATGTATTTTCTCAATTAAACACACACTAAAAATCTTTGTTGTTAATACACTAAAAAACACCATATCTGTTCTTGAGAGATCATTGTCACCAAAATTGGAGACAAGATCTGTATGCTTGGAACTCTTCTATATAATTTAAATAATTTAACCAATTGTTTGTTTCTGACAGCACAGGACAATAGAATATATCAAGCCAGTATTAGTATTATCTGGGATTCTTGTATATGTTAACTTGTAAGACTCATGCAGAAATGTAGAAGCTTTACTGTTGTTCCTCATAGGACATTTTTGTTTTTAGAATCCTCTCAGTTTCTAATGTGACAACAGTCCTAGCTATTAGTATGGCCACTTAGAAACTTTTGAAAAGAGTTATCATTCATTTCTAAATGTGCTGCCCCCACACACACTCATCAAGGACACCAGGAGAACACAGCTCACAGAATCAACAAAGTGTGCGTCATTGGGGCTCACAAAGACTGAAGGAGCAATCACGGAGTTTGCATGAGTCTGTGCTTTGTCCACTGCTACATGATGTAGTTGTTTAGCTTGGTATTTATGTGGTACTCCTAACAATGAGAGCGTAGGTGACTTTGACTCTTTTGCCCATTCTTGTGACCTCTTGCCTCCTATTGAATTGCCTTGCCCAGCATTAATAGGAGAACTTGTGCAGAGTGTTATTGAAACTTTTTCATGTCATGCATGGTTGACAAAACTGGGAATTCTGCTCTTTTCTGAAGGGAAGTGGAGGACCTGTGGATTCAGAGGACTGGGAGGAGTGGAAGGAAGGACTGCTTCAGTGGGGATGTATTATATGAGAGAAGAATAAATAGAAAAAAATCAAGACTCCTTTATACCACCTCATATATAAGTATAGGGAATGAATATTAAACCAAATTAGACAAAATATGTATATATTACAGTGGAATTTTTATAATCTATAATTTTGCCATATTTAAAAACTATGTTGACATGTGCCTGCTTGAGAATTTCTGTGCTTCTTTAGCCCTTCTGTATTATATGGATTTTATTGTTTACAAAAGAATCATTTTTGAATTATTATTAAATTTATCAGTTTTTGAAGTGAATTGGAGAAACTTCTTGATAAGGAAGAGACTTTTTAAAATTTATTTTTATCTATCTATCTATCTATCTATCTATCTATCTATCTATCTATCTATCTATCTATTGATCTATCGATCTATCTACATTTCAAATGATGCCATCTTCCAGGTCACCACTCATAGATATCCTTCTTCTGCATCCTCCATCCTCCTTCTTTTCTGAGAGGGTCGGCCTCTTTTGTGGATCCCCCAATGCTGGAGCATCAAGTCTCTGCCTGGTTAGACAAATCTTCTCCCTCTGAGGTCAGATAAGACACCCCTATTGGAAGAACAAACAGATAACACAGTTAGGCTTCAGTTTTAGGGAGAGCTTCCTCTCCAGTTGTTGGGGGGTCCATATGGAGACTGAGTTACAAATATGCTAGATATGTGCTAGAGGCCTCATTCCAGCCGGGGTGTGTTCTTTGGTTAGTAGTTCAATCTCTGAGAGTGCCCAGAGGACCAGGTTAGTTGATTCTTTTGGTCCTTCTGTGGGGTCCCTATTCCATTCAGGGTCTCAATCCTTTCCCCAACCCTTCCACAAGAGTTCCTGACCTCCAATATTTGGTTGTGGGTGTCTGTGTCTCTTTTAGTCAGCTGCTGGGTAGAGCCTCTAAGTTGGCAATTATGCTAACTTTCTGTCTGCAAGCATAACAAAGTAGCATTAATAATATCAGGGATTGGTGCTTGCACATAAAAAGGAGGCCATGAAATTGAGAGGGCAAAAAAATCCTTGAGGAGGAGTTGGAAGGAAGAAGGAGAGGGGGAAGATGATATACTTATACTCTAACTTGACAAGCTAGAATTATTACTAAGATATCATTTGAAATATTTAAATGATTTCAAAACTATGGATCTGAACTTATTGCTTAATTTAATAGAAAGCTTGAGATAAAGCTTAATTTCCTATTGCATAACACTGGAGAAAGGCCACTCCTACCTAAATTAAAATTGTATAATACTGTTTTACTTTTAAATATAACCCACTATACTGACTGTTCTAAATGAGTGTCAATAAGAATGTGAATAATGAGGAAGTTAAAATATAGAACACATATCGAATAATAAACATAAGATCTTGTTTGTATGAAAAATTTAATCACTGAATCCACATGAAAGTGTATTAAAGATATTTTAAGTTTTGTTAAATTGAGATACATAGGATCTGATAATTTTACACTTGTGAATACCTTTCATTTTAATGAGCACTTGGAAATTTATAGGGAAATACATCAATTTTTAAAACTGCTGACTTGAATTAGCAAATACTTTGGCAGCTAGCAACAGTCCTGTCCTCATTGCACTTCATGAATGTCAAACACATTGACTTTCCTGTGATTCTTCTCATGACTTTGTCCTCTCTTAGATCATCTTTGCAGTCCTCCACCTGCCTCTGAGTATTATTCATTCTTCCATATTCTAATTAAAGTTTCAACTCCTTCAGAAAATTTTTACAGAACCATTCAATCCCTGACTCAGCTTGCTTTTTCCTTTGAAAGTGAAGTGTTTCCTCTCCATGGCCCTTATTTCTCACTTACTTCTCATTCTTAATTACCACAGTTTTGGCCTTGGCCTATTTGTCCTGACTACCTCTTGATGCACTAATTTTATCATATACTTTTTGAAATTGAGACCCATAAATCTTTTGACAATTTCTCCCCCAAAAGGTATCTAGTTTACAATAAGTGGTCAGTAAGAAATTTTTTAGTTTGGGTTCCTATTATTGTGACAAAAACAACTTAAGTGAGAAAAGGTATATTCTGGCTCATAGTTATAGATTATAATAAATGATAGAAGGGAATTTGAGGTGTTAAGAACTGGATTCAGCTGGACACACAGTATCCACAGTCAATAGCATAGAGCAATGACTTAATGCATTCATGTTAGTATGAATGTTACCTTCTATACATTGTTCAGTATTTCCTGGTCAGAGAATGATACAACCCGCAAATAAGATGAGTCTTCCCAAATGAATTCATTTAAGACAATGTCTCATTAATGCAAAGATTCACAGGCAAATATTAAGCAGAGCTCAAGGAATCTTATGATGGTGGTAGAAAACACTGTAGGAACCAGAGGGTTCAAGGTCGCTACAAAAAACAACAACAACAACAACAACAACAACAACAACAACAAAACCCCACAGAATCAACTAATCTAGGTTCCTAAGGACCTACAGAAACTGAACCACCAACCAAAGAGCATGCATGGGGTTGATGCTTGCTTATATCTTACAGTTGTGTAGCATGGTGTTCTTATGGTACTCCTCATAGGAGCAGGGGCTGTCTCTGACTCAATTTTGTCTGCTTTGGTGACTCCTTTCCGCCCACTGGGTTGCCTAGCACAGCCTTAATATGAGGGGAGGTGTTTAGTCTTACTACTATTTGATACGTATTGTGTAGTTGATACCTGTGGAAGGTCTGTCCTTTTCTGAAGAGAAATTGAGGAGGAGTGTATGGGGGTGGGTAGAGGGGAGGTGTGGGAAGGGACTTCGAAGAGAGGAGGGAGGGAAAACTGCTGAGTCAGACAGCAGCCAATTTTATGTTTCTCAGCCTCCCTTGACCTACCCAACTTAATAAAAGATCTCTTTGTGGAAAAAGAAGGGCAATGCCTTCCAGGCATTCTCTGAGTATAACTTTATTTTGACAATGTTTCACAAATGTGGTATAAGGTCTGCTTCCTCAGTGTCAAGATCACAATGAATATGAAGACTCATAGTATTCATTGGTTGACTGACATTGCTAACACCCTAAAACAATTTTAGAGTTATGGCATGATTTTTATATGCCTTATAAACTTGGCTAAATAATTATACTTTTTAAAATTTCAACTTCCTTTATGGGTTTGGGATATAATAAAAATATAATTTTGTAGATAAGTCCTGTGTGGTCACAATGAAAATTATGCAGAGACACAAAATTAATTTTCTAATGCCCAGGTCTTTCCTAAATTGCTCAATGAACTGAATTTATTGTGAATTCATTATACTTATATGTGTTGAGTAATAAAATAAGAAATGTTAATATTAACTATAAGAAAAATATCCTAAAGAAAGCAATTAGGAAAGAATAGTTCTATCTCTCACTAAGAATATTTTGAACTCAATTTCACCTGATTCTCACACTAACCAAACATGACCTTTTCTTTTAAGGATAATCATTCTCATCATATATTCATGTTAAACCAATTGGAACAATTTTGTCTCTCCTATAAAGTCCTAATTTGAATATCAGTATTTGAATTTATTCTTGGTAGCATTATGGATATTTAGGCTTTGTAACAGATTTGAAAATCAAAGTCAGAAGAATTTAGAAAGTTCTCTTAAATTCCAAATTAATTTTCATATTCTTCTGTGAACTACCCTGAGCATTAGAAAGTTAGCTTGTCCTTATGTCATGGTGTATTGATTTAGTGAAAAGGGCCATTCCTTGGTACTTATGCAAGCAATTGAGTTAGAAGGACTAGAAAAGAAACAATTTAATAGCATTTATGAGAGTTCAATGTCTTAGATTTTTAGCATTTTTAAATGATCATTAAACAATATTTGAAGAAGCTATTTCCATGCATTCTGTAAGCTGATTTTTACTTTAGCATCTTGTGACTAGTCAAGATAAACTCTGTTTTCTGGTATTAGATCCTCCATTGGTCTGCACTGATTCAGAACAAACAAACAAACACACAAACAAAAGGAAGCCTGCATAGTCTAGGTAAGATCACTTTTTTTTTCTTGGCCTATGGGTCTCTGTCAGTGGGAATTTATAGGATTCCTTGATAGCCACTGACTTACCAGAGTAAGTGTGCTACTTCATGGGACTTGACACCTTCACGAATAGGATCCAAATGGTTACACACATATACTGTATTTCTAGTAAAATATCATTTCTTATCTGTTTCTACATATTTTACATATACCTCTTACCAAATTATCTGTGTCAAGAATATTGGGATCAATCTATCTGGTGATTCTAAATGTATGCAGGTACTTATTTTACATCCAGCTTAATTTGTTTACAAGTCACTCTAATCTTTAATATAACTCTAACATTTATAGTGATCTTCAATAACCAATCTCTTCTCCCTTTTCATGCTAGCATTTTATATTTTTACCTTCTTTTCATGTACATGTGTTTGTGTGTGAATACACACTTGTTTGTATGTATGAAAACAGATTTAGAGTTCAGAGTTTATATTAGAAATATTCCTCAATGTTTCTTAAACCTTATCTTTGAGGGAGGGTCTCAATCAAACTCAGAACTCCCTGGTTTGGGTTAATCTAGGAAGCCATCTTGTTTCATGGATCTCATGTCCTTGCCACTGAGGGCTGAAATTACAATTATACTGTCATCCTCATGTGTAAGTAATTTGTGTGGGTTTGAAGGATCTGACCTTAGGTAATTTTTTTTACCTCTAGGTTATTATTATGAAATAAGCTGAGCAATCTTATTTCCCAAAGCAAATACTCAGTGATAACTTCATGCCCTAAACTGGAAGAGTTAACTATAAACTATTAATGTTGGCACTTGACTATACTTGTCTCTTTTCCAATACTTTTTATTCTTTTGCTATAGAAAAAATATTTTAAACTATAGGAGATCAACATATTCTATTATGTATTAAATGTCACCTTGCTCACTCAAGGTATTGCTCCAAATGCTTTTTCAACTCTCTCTCTCTCTCTCTCTCTCTCTCTCTCTCTCTCTCTCTCTCTCTCTCTCTCATAACACTTTTCTCCATTTTACTGTATATTATAGGAAAAATATGATTTTATATACCTTAAAATACTTTTGCTGTTAGGGAGAATCTGGAAATATAGGTTAGTAGTAGATGTACTACTGAGCTTGATCTTTATTAATGTAATGTATAAGAAATGCACACACACACACACACACACACACACACACATATACACACATACCTCAGGAAAATAAAGACCCAAATAATTTCAGCCTATACATATTGTGGACTGATAAGTTCACAAATGTATTCTTTTGTAATTCCCAGTGCAAGCAATTGATACAAGGAATACCAACTGCTTCTGGAAACAGTAGATTAAGAGCTTTTGAAGTAAAATTTTGTATTGTTAATGTTCTATGCCAAGTAACAGAAAAAGCTACTTAAGAAGGAATATGAAGTTGCCAAAGAGGAAAATGTTCCTTTATAAAAATGTTGGTGCTTGCTATCTTAATCACACAATAGTACTAATGATGGAATAATAGGGTATTATACATATACAAAACCACCTAGGAAAACTCGTACTATAAAATATTAAATTTGAATTTAATTGTACCTTCTGATAGTAGTTATACAATAAGTATAGGAAATAAGGTATAAATTTTATAATAGCACAAGGAAAAATATAATTTAGAATATGGGGAAATAAACCTATAGTCTTCAAAATACCAATATCATAAAAATGGTCCAACTATATTAAAAGACATAAAGAGACATAAAATAAATCACAGTATAAAATAAATTGCATGTATTGTTATAAAAAATTCATAACTATTTTTATAAAATTTTAATGTTATTGAAAAAATATTTTTCATACTTTCTATTCTGATTATGATCTCCCATTCCCTAGCTACTCTCAGATTCTCTCAATTCCCCACCTACCTAAATCTACACCCTTTCTTTCTTATTCTCTCAGAAAACAAACAAGCAACTGAATAATAAATAAATAAACAAGAATAGGACAAAGCAAACATACAAAAAGAGCAAAATTAAGGACATAAGAAACATATAAAGACCCATAGACTCACTTAAACATACAGAAACCCCATAAAAACACAAAATCAGAAAGAATATAAGGAAAAGACTTGTAAGGTAAAGAAACAAAAAAAAAATGACCAAACAAAGCATTGTGAGACAAAAATCCTCCAAATATCCAGAGTTTTTGTTATGTTGGCCATTTACTTCTAAGCATACAACTGCCTTTAAGTGTGGTTTGTATATATAGTGAGACTCTGTTGAAGAAAACTATGTTTTCCTTGGTAAGTAGTTGTCATTTCAAGATAGCTTCTGGGTTAGGGATAAAGGCTTGTATCCACATGTCAACTTTAGGACTCCATCTGTCTTTGGCCATTGCAAGCCTGTGTGTACTGCCAGTATCTGTGAGTTCATATGTCTTTCAGCCCTGTTATCTGCTGAAGATTGTTTCTTTAGTGTGATCCATCCCTACTGGCTCTTATAATCATTCTGTCACCTATGGCACAAAATGCCTTAAGCCCTGAGGGGAGAGATTTGATGGAGACAACCCATTTAGGACTGCGAGTTCCAAGGTACCTCACTCTCTGAACATTTATACAGTTATAAGGCAACTTCTCTTAGGATGGCTGAGCAAGACACTGATTTATGAGTATAGCAGTGTTGTTTTATTGCATTGTGTCACTCTTGTACAAGAGTATCATGCAGACAAATCATTATTGTAAATTGAACTGTTTGTAGCTGGGTTGGTGTTTGCTTTTACCCCCTAACAGCATGCAGAGTACCTTCCAGCCATGAACATTTGTCAGTAGAGATGATAGCTCTAGGTAGGCACTAGCTTGATTTATCTGTGTTCAATTGTATAGATGTTGTCTTCAACAACAGGGTCTTACCATCAGTTTGTGGAGAACAATAGCTTGTGTTGTTTGGGAACTTTGATAGGGCTTCTTTGGCCAACAACTCAATTAGATGTAATCCATTCCTGGCACATTTGGTGGTGGGAGATGTTTAGTTACGGCTTTGTCTACCATATTACTTGATGATTCCATTTAGTTTACTTTCATATGTAGGGAGATTTTAAGGAGCTTTAAATAGGTTTCCTTTAATAGGTTTCCATATGACTTATCTAGTGGTTCCTAGTATTGAGCTGTCCTTACTCATTTTCTGTTAGCTATCCTCTTCTTCCCTTCCCCTCTCTATTTGATCCTCCTGTTTCAGTCCACCTACCTGCACCCCATCCATCCAAAACTATTTGTGTTAGTTTGAATGATAATGGTCTCAATAGGTACAAATATTTGCATGTCCCTTGTTGGTGAACTGTTTAAACATGCATCTTCATTGGAGAAGGTATATCACTGGGAGTGGTGGTGGAAGGGTTTACTTTTCAAAAACCCATGCCAGGAAGGAGGGGAGATGGAGAGGTGGTTCAGGATCAGGTGTGGGGAAGGATAGGAGAGATGTCTAGATGTCAGTAAAAATGAATGGAAATCTACAACTGATGGGGGTTAAGATGTAGGGGGGAGATCTCCAGGATTAGATAGAGACCTGAGATAAGGGAGGTGCCCAAGAATCAATGGGATGAAATTAGCTATGAGTCACTACACTGGAGATATGGAATCTGAAGAGGCAACAACCTGTACTTAGGCAGAAACCCCAGCAGAGCACCAGAGACACCAAGCCACCCATAAAACTTTCAACCCAAAATTTAACAGGTCTACTAGAATTGCAGGCATGGGGGTTGGAACAGAGACTGAGTGATTGTTATTTCTTTCTCTGATCAAGACCACAATGCTGAAAAGTATTGAGCCATGAAATGACATTACTGACTTTAACTCTGCACACAAGTACATGCAAAATGGTAGTTGCAACAAGAACATGGTCATGTTTTAAGCAATGGGAACTTTTAGAATGCTGTTTCAAGAAAAAACAGTAGGAGCTTGTTGTCAATAAGGAGAATGGCCTCTCATTCCCCAGGGAGACATGTGTATTACAGAAATATATCTTGCTGAATTGGGAAAAGAGACCTGCCAAGAGACAATGGGGTGAGAAGGTAGACATTGGTGAGTGAAATTATACTATCACAGATTTGTGTGTTAAGAATGCTTGAGTTTCTCATAAATGAGTTGCTTGTGAGGGGAAGAAGTTAGACCTAAGATGTCTTCTTTAATACACTAAGAGGCCTGTACATTAAAAGTTATGAAATGTAGACTATAAGGTAATGGTACAGGTAGAGGATACTGAACAGTATGCTGACCTCTCTCTTAGTTACACAGAGACATTTGTATCTAAAAGAGTAAAAACCAAACAAAGAAATTCTTTATACTTATCCATCCCACTTGATACTTGCACAGGGAAGCTATCTATGGTTAGTGTTAGCCAGGAAAAAGCAAAACAAATCAAAACAAAACAAAACAATATAAAACAGAGACAGCTAGCAAAGAAAATTACACTTCCCTGTCTGTCAGCCCTGAAGATTCTGGACCTTGAGTGAAGACGGAGGAGGAACCATAGTACTGGACTACCAATTCCTCTACCTAGAGGTTTAGAAAGAAAGGCAAGTGAAGTTCAATCAAAATTTCCACATTTCATTGTGAACCCCGGGGCCTTAATCCTGGCTTGCCTAAGGAGTCGTGCGTTGAAGGTTCAGGAAAGAGTAGAAAATTGAAATTGAGTACAGCATTGGGATTTTAAATGGATTAACCTGTAACAACTGAAAGTGACTGGATATATTCAACATATGCCAAGGAGGCAGTAAGGCACCCAAATAGGAATTCTCATTAGTATTGGGAATGTAATAACTGAGAAAAATAAATCCACTTAGTATAAAATTCTTAATGAATGATTTGGACAGAGACTATTTACTATGTGTAATGCACTTTATGGACATTATCAAATTTAATCATCCTTAGAAACCTGATTTTGCTTTTTCTCTTACAGGAAGAAAATAAAATATGCCCAGAGACAGGGAGTTTGAGAGGCATTTCTGTCTCTCATACATACAAAGTATAGAGGTAGGATTCAAATGTAAGCAATATGATTTAGGTCCTGATATCTGAACCATTATATTCAGTAGAATGGTAGAATAGAAATTAAGGACCTCACTGCCAGCAAGCACTGAAATATACAGCTGGTTATTTACATAGTTTGCTCATTAGATTCTACCATCTTTAATCTATAGAGTGACATTTGCCTTATTCCACTGGGTTCACACATGAATAGAAAGAGATAAGAAATGGAAACTAATTTGAAAAGTGAGGCATTAGCATATTACTATCTATGTGATTGTGGTATCTGATAAGTCAAAGAAAGAAAAAAACCAGATGCTTCAGGAAGTGGGAAGGATTACTGTCTCTCCTGGCTCTTCCCCAATCCCAGCTTTCTCCCTTGGAAGATCAGGTAAGAAATCCTTTGCTATTCTCTTATGTTTCCAGCTGGAGCCTGTACATGACAGAATGAGAGTGCTGGGTTGCTTCATGAACGAAGCAGTAGGCCTCTTCCCTGTAAAGTTTTCCATAGGGTGCCTATCTTTGAACTCTTATTTTTTAATAGGTCTCAAATTTCACTTTTTCCACGTATACAGTTAATTGGATGGTTCTTTGTCTATATTGACTTAGAATTAGTAATCTGTTTTTTCTCAATAAAGGGTTGCTTGGCCTTTGCAAATGATTTTATTTATTGGACCAAGTCATCAATTGATGATAGGAGAAGAAACAGATTTCTTGCATATTCTTTCTGTTTCCCAGAAAGAATACAAAAAATAGAGTCAGACAATATCCCTCCAAAAATGTTCCATCTTCTAAAGGTTCCAGAACCCTTACCCTACAAAAGAGTCGCCAACTAGGGACTGTACAAATTTGTACAGCTGCATAAATACTTGAGAGAAACATATTTTTTGTATGTTTCTCTTGTGAGGTTTGATCTGAAGGCATACTCATTTTATCCTAGAGCCTTCAGGGTAGCCATCTAAAGTAGAGAGTACTTTCAGAGAAGAATGTCTCCAAGTGGAGTACTGCTGTTGGGATTTCACTGAAGCCCAAGAATATTCAGTTAGTTGTGCTCTTTTGATCAGCAGAGCACTGTAGCTCTTTTCAGCACCTCTCTCACTTTGCTTATTATCATGGATCATTAGTCACAGGTGACACTCAGTCCATCCTGTTAAACAACAGAACTTGCTCCAGTGTTAGTAGACCAAGTTAGGATTGTTTTTTGTTGTAATTGTTCATTTACTATGAAATGAACAATCTTCAAAAATATGATGGATTACAATATCCACATTTTGTTTAAATCCCCATACTTCTTTATATTGTTACTGTTTTTTATTTGCAATGACAATAAGGGGCTGGAGAGAGGGCTGTGTGGTTAAGGGTATGTATTGCTCTTACAGAGTCCCTGGTTTGGTTCCTGGAACCCAGATCGTGTCTCACAGCAATCAATAATTCTAGCTCCATGGGACCTTATGCTCTTTTCTGATTTCCATTGGTGTCAAGAATGCATGTGGTACACATACACATATGCAGGCAAACCACTAATACATATAAAAAATAAACCTAAATATATAATTTTTAAAATAGCAATTAATGTTTAATCCTTCTCCTAAGCCCATCTAAATTTTTTTATCTCAATAATTCTAGACATTATTACACTATATTATAGTCATCATTACTAATGGTTTTGAGGGTTTGGCTGTAACTATCTTTGTTAATTTTCAGCTTTATTGTACTAAGCCTTGGTACTGATATATTTTTCATGGTTATGCTTGCTTTATTTCAAGATTTGCCTTTTTAACATTTCTGAAATATCCATACCTTATATTTCTTTTAATATTGCTTTTTCCCTATCCTCTCTTCTCTCACTAAAGAAATATGTTATCCTTTTCTATCACATCATCTCTATTTCTGAACATTTGTATAGTTTGGTCTTTTGTTTCTGCTTTGTTATATGGTTTTTCTTATTTTCCAGTTTACTAAATGTATCCTCTGTATTTATACTGTAGAGGGACTTAGTTTTATAATTTTAATTATAGATTGTTATTTGGAGAAATTTGATTTGTGATTTCTGAACATTTTAAATTATTTTGTTTCCTACTTAATAAATTGATGCTATTGCAATTTAAACCTGAAATGTCCCCAGTAGGCTTAGGTATTTATGCAGCTGTACAAATTTGTACAGTTCCTAGTTGGCGGCTCTTTTGTGGGGTAAGGGTTATGGAACCTTTAGAAGATGGAACATTTTTGGAGGGATATTCACTTGGTGGGGATCTGGATTTGAGGTTTTATTGTCTGACTCTATTTTTTGTATGCTCTCTGTTCCCTGTGTGGGGATACAATCTATCAGCCATCTTTATGCAACCATGTCTGCTATGGTGGAAGTTTTCTTTAGAACACTAAGCAAAAACAAATGTCTCTTTCCCCCTGAGGTTCTTGTTGTGTTGTTGTTATTTGTGTTATTTTGTTATGGTTAATATATTTTATCAAAGTAACAGAAACGAAATTAAGATCACATTTGGGTACAGAAGATCTCCTTAGAAAAGGGAAGTATAACAGATAGCTATGAAAGGATTGGAGGCAGAGGAGAGAGAGACTGTAATGAAAGAACTAAGTGGTAAGGGAGACAGAAAAGGGAAGAAGGAAGCGAATACAGGAGCAACAGCTAAAATGAAGGGCTATTTGAAGACATTTCCTGATATATTTACGTATATGAAGACAACCAAAAGGAAATAGCCAAATAATGGGAGGCATAGAGCTCCAACTGGACATGTCATCAAATAAAGCTTCTAGTACCAGGACTGAGTTACATGAAATTGGCCAAAGGAGTCCCATGAGAACCTCCAAATAATCTAGGCCATTTCCAAGACAATAGATTGCTCTCCATGAAACGATAACAAGATCTTATTGGTGAAAACAATACTTATAGAACTCATTGGGCTTGGACAAGTCAACTTGGTGCTTATATAGAGCATTCACTCTGAGATTACTCTACATACTACCAAAGTAGTAATGTAAACACCAATGTAGTTACAAATCTTTTTACATACAGTAATGTACTGCCACAAGATATGCTAGTACAATGTTGGCATAGAGGTTGTGGAAATAAGAAGGAGTATCTGATACCAATGATCAGCTTTGACATGATAGGGTAAACTGAGGCAGGCAGCCAGTAGGGATCAGTGCTGAGAGCAACTGATGGGAGTGGTCCAGATACTGACAAGAGCTGTTGCCTATGGCAGCCAGAGTTAGAGAAAGTACTCAGCAGAATTTTCTCTGAGGGAACAAAGCTTAGTTTAATGGGACTGGCATTCCCTGTGGGAAAGAAAAACATAGAACTGTTTTAACTCCTTAGGGCCAGTGAAAAAAGAGAAGCAAAGAGGAAAAAAATCATACATGTACACATATACACACAAACACACACACATACACACACACACACACTGAATGAATCAATCAAAGGGCAGATTCTGATAATATCATACATACAAATACATACATACATGCATACATATATGCATACAGACAGACAGATGGGCAGATATATACATATTTATACATTTAATGGCTGGAGCAAAACTGCAGCAAGCAGGTTCCAAGAATTTCATATGTACACATATATACACAGGTGGTGGATGAAGCAAACTTCAACATACACCAGAAAAGCTTTACATATATACAAATATACAGATTTGATAGATGCAACAAAGTTACAACACACTTCACACAAAAACACACTTTACACATATACATATATACACATACATGTATACATACACATATACATACA
>NC_045030.1:44433856-44451103 GCF_008632895.1 Mastomys coucha
TATATATACATACACATGCATGTATACATACTTTGAAGGAGAAGGAATAAAGTTCCAACAAGCAGGCCCCAGTCATTTCACACACATACATGCACACACACACACACACACACACACACACACACAGAGAGAGAGAGACAGAGACAGAGAGAAACAGAGAGAGACAGAGAGAAACACACACACACAAATATACACATAGTGGCTGGAAGGAACAATGTTCCAACAGCTTTATTTTTTTCTCCCATACCTTATATATCCCAGCAAAAATCTTTCAAGCGGCATAAAATTCCAAAGTGATTATGTTTTAGTTTTCTTCTATTGAATTACTATGAAAAATGGTCATTCATTACCTTTACAAAAAAATAATATTATGTAGTACAAGTAAAGAAAATAAATTATTCCTAAGAACCCACATACATTTATAACCAAGCAAGTTGTTATAGGTTAACAAAGTATGAGGAAGCAACATAGTTTTCTCAGCCAGTTTCTCTTACTGGCACACAGCAATTTGCAGTTACAAAGAAATGATTAATTATCTTATTGTTTATCTTTAAAAGTAATCTCATAAGAATCTTAAAAGAATCACAAATCTGAACTTCCATATATAAAGATCAGTCATATCTATTTTAAATCCTCAGAATGCATATCTGCTCATCAGCAGTTATTAATAAATCATACCAGGAAGCTGAAGACAAAAATGAGTATAAGAAATAAATCACCACCAGTCCAGCCTTAGTGAGTTATGTCAGCCAGTGCTGCCATTGTTCTTGTTCCTTGACCATAAAAGGTCCCTAGCTTAACTAATAAGAGTGTGCCTTTCTGAACTTCAAATTGTTCCCTATGATTTTCTACACCAGAGCCAATGGCAAAAACATCTTAACTTAGCTTCCCTAACAATGTTATTTTTCTAAATGTTTTCTAAAGGTGGTAGCCATTGTTGACAACCTACATCTCTAGTTCTTTCCTAGGACAGTGATTGAATCATAAATCTGCTCCAGTAGAAATGCCTGAAAGAGAATAAACATTAATATTTTATGTGCCAGAGATACTGCTCAGTGAGGGGCTAGAAGCCCCCTTAGAGTTTTCATAAAATTTTTAGATTAAGAGGGAAGTGAGGGCAGCAAGCAGAGCAGAACTCTGTAACAGCTTGAAATAGAACAAGTAGTCCTCTGGGGTCATGCTTCATCTGAGCCACACCCATTCTGGCTGTGCTAAGTGGTGGGCCACATTCCATGAGTTCTTATTTATTTATTTATTTATTTATTTATTTATTTATTTATGTTTTCTGAGATAGTGTTTCTTTATGTAGCCCTGTCTGTCCTGGAACTCACTGTGTAGGCCAGGCTGAACTCAAACTCAGAAATCTGCCTGCCTCTGCCTCCCAAGTGCTGGGATTAAAGGCATGCACCACCACTGCCAGGCTTTCCATGAATTCTTGAGCCATTCACCATTCCTCCTGTATATTCTTTGGCAATCTGATTTATCTTAAAGCCCACTCCATGGTATGGAACCCATACTGCTTGAATGAAAAAGAACCTGAGACTAGATAGCCCAGAGAATTAAGGTTAAACTAAATTCTAAAAAACAAAAACAAAAACAAAAAAACCAAAAAACAAAAAACAAAAAAAGTGTAGCAATAAAATGAGTCCTAATGACATTCTACTATACTCACAGATAAGTACCTTTCTCAGGTGTCATTAGAAATGCTTCTTCTTGCAGTGGCTGGGAGTAGAAACAGACCCATAGTCAAATATTATGAAGAAAGGGAGGCCATGGAACACCCAGGTATAAATGAGATAGTTCTATCAGATCTTGCCCCTCAGGACTCAGAGAAACCTGAAGAAGAGGAAGCAAAAAGGGTATAAGAGCCAGAGGAGATGCAGAACACCAAGGAAACAAGGCCCTCTGAATCAACATGATCATTGTTCACATGAACTCACAGAAACTGGGGTAGCCTTTACTTGGCCTGCAAGGGTCTGCACTAGATGGGGTCTTAGAGTTGAAGTGGACTCATGTGCCCATGCCTAATCGAATTAATAACCACATTCAAGTAAAAATTTAGTTTTCTCCAAGGGAACCTCACTGGTGAAACAAAGGGTAGGTATGCCAAGCAGTATATGGCCCAAATGAACTCAATGGCATCTTTGGAGGTTCCTTGTCTCTTCAAAGTCAAGTCAAGGCTTATTTTTTATTTTTAATTTTACATTTAAATTTTTTTTATAGCTGGGCGAGGGTGGCACACGCCTTTAATCCCAGCATTTGGGAGGCAGAGTCAGGCATATTTTTGAGTTCAAAGCCAGCATGGTCTACAGAGTGAGTTCCAGGACAACCAGGGCTATACAGAGAAACCCTGTCTTGAAAAACCAACCAACCAATCAAACAAACAAATAAATAAATAAAATATTTTTTATTTTTAATTTTACATTTAGCATATACCCAGAAGATGCTCCAACATGTAATAAGGGCACGTGATCCACTAAGTTCAGCAGCCTTATTTATAATAGCCAGAAGCTGGAAACAACCCAGATGTCCCTCAACAGAGGAATAGATACAAAAAATGTGGCACATCTACACAATGGAGTACTACTCAGCTGTTAAAAACAATGAATTTATGAAATTCTTAGGGAAATGGATGGATCTGGAGAATATCATCCTGAGTTAGGTAACCAAATTACAAAAGAATACACATGGTATGCACTCTCTGATAAGTGGATATTAGCCCAGAAGATCAGAATACGCAAAATATAATCCACAAACCACAAGAAACTCAAGAAGAAGGAAGATCAAAGTGTGGATACTTCGACCTTTCTTAGAAGGGGGAACAAAATACCCATGGAAAGAGTTGCAGAGACAAACCATGGAGCAGAGACTGAAAGAACAACAATCCAGAGACTGTTCCACCTGGAACAGTCAATCACCAATAGTCAGTCACCAAACCCAGACACCATTGTAGATGCCAACAAGTGCTGGCTGACAGGAGCCTGATATAGCTGTCTCCTGAGAGGCTCTGATAATGCCCTACTAATACAGTAG
Source organism: Mastomys coucha (assembly GCF_008632895.1). Lineage (NCBI taxonomy): Eukaryota > Metazoa > Chordata > Mammalia > Rodentia > Muridae > Mastomys > Mastomys coucha. The sequence continues at coordinate 44,436,890 of NC_045030.1, forward strand.
AGACTCATAACCATCCATTGGACTAAGCACAGGGTCCCCAGTGAAGGAGCGAGAGAAAGGACCCAAGGAGCTGAAGGGGTTTGTAGCCCCATAAGAGGAACAACAATATGAACTCACTAGTACCCTCAGAGCTCCCAAGGACTAAATCACCAACCAAAGAGTAGACATGGTAGGACTCATGGCTCCAGCACCATATGTATAGCAGAGGATGGCCTAGTTGGTCATCAATGGGAGGAGAGGCCCTTGGTCCTTTGAAAGTTTATGCCCCAGTGTAGGGGAATGCCAGGGCAAGCAGGAGAGGGTGGGGTGGTGAGCAGGGAGAGGGGGGAGGGAATAGGGGTTTTATTTTTCTTTCATTCGGAGGGGAAACTGGGAAAGGAGACATCATTTGAAATGAAAATAAAGAAAATATCTAATAAAAAATGGAAAAAGTTAAAACTAAGCCAAAATTGCAAAAAATATATATGCTTTTATTCATATGTGTGCATTCATATGTATGTCATAACCATGTGATATTTGTGAGGCTATATAACAATATATTTAATCATTGCTTTGGCTATGAAAAAATTTCATTTTATTTTATTTATGTTTTTCTACTCTACTTTTTCTACAGGTACTTTGCATATATAGTATGTTTTCCAGTTCAGTTTTTTTAAATGTTATGCCTAAGTGTGTGAGTCTGTCTCTGTGTCTGTAGTTTCTTGTGCCTTTTCTTGGGCTCTTTTCCTTCTATTTGTTTATGTCCAATACATTAGGTTTTGTTGAAGGAATTCTAGCCAGTACAAACATGGCCTTGCCCTTCTCCCCACTCCTTGCTAAAAACCATTAAATTATATTGCTAAAGCTAACCATTAAAGACGATTCCTTACTTGGCCACTTCCTCCTCTTGAGGCCGACTGCCAAGGTCCAGCTATTCAAGTATTGAATTCCAGCAATCAAAAGCCAAAAGCCCCCTTTTGTCCACCTTTATCAATTTGCCCAATCAGAATTAAAAATCTCATTTCAACATGAGGTTTCCCACTTTACCTATAAATGTCATTTGCCTACCAGCTATGTCTCTTTCCTCTCCATCAAGAGTCAATCCCTTGTCCCTCCCACCCCTATCCCCAACAAACATCTCTCCCTTGTTACTTGTTCCCTCCTTCTCTCTCATTCTCTACCTCTTGTCTTTGTCTCTTATTTCCAGCCCTTTGTCCTTCTGGGGCAAATAAATCTTTGTGCCAAGAACTTGGTCTCAGGGTATCTTAATCTGACCTCAGTCCCCACATTTGTCTTATTTTATTTTATTATTATCCCTTACAATCCTGTTTGCTTTCTAACGAGAGACAGAGTTGGAATAGATCCTGATGGGAGGAGAAGTATGGAGGAACTGGAGAAGTAGAGGAAAGGAAAATCATAGTTAGGATATATGTGAGAAAAATTTCTATTTTCAATAAAAGGAAAAATTAAGCCTACTTATTTTGTGATATGTATATGATATTTATGGTTACCATTTTGGAGTTTGTGCATTTGTGTACATATGCACTTGAAAATGTTTGTTATGGACAAAATCCTTTGTTCTAGGACCTCTGTTGAACTACCTATATTCCTAGTGTGTTGCTTTCTTACATTTTCTTAATTTTTAAATTCTGAACATATATGTTCAAATCATGGTATGTCATGCTCTAAGTTACTCAGTTTTGTGCAAAACTGTATTTTCAGACTGTGCCCTGTGATGAGATTCTCCATTATCTAAGTAAACTTCCAATTTATCTTGAAAATGGAGAATAACTGTACCTGGATAGACACATGCGCTACCATGCATATAATACAGGATGGCAATGACTTATCTTGGAAGTAGGATGAATGCCATCCTATAAATTTATTAAAATAAATTGATACTGTAGAAATACATAGACATATTAACCCTATATCAGGAAAACCAGACTTGAGAACAGACACTAGACCAAAGAACTATAGTAAGTACCTATCCTTGATCACAAAGAGAGGTGGAATCCTAGAACTGTGATAATCATAGCCCCATTGACCTGATGTATGATAACCCAGCAATGTGTGAGAGGCCAATAAACAGGTAGATCATGACTTATCCAGCATCTTTAGCTAGGCTTAGTCTGTACTGTTGACAAGTATACTTAAATTGCTATCTGTTGTCTAGATCTGCCTTCTTTCCGTTTTGCCTACATTACTTGACTCAACTCTGCAGCTCAACTTTGACCCTGAAACTGGACTCCATAATATCAACTGGCAAGCCTTTTCAGAGTCATCCAACTCCTTCTTTATTTCATCCCTAAACAGACTGTACTTTGATTTCTATCAGTTTCTCAGCTTTGGCTACTCAGGCCCCTCAGAGCTTCTTTGAAATTTCTTGCCTGTTTATTTGTAACCATTATATATATATATATGTATATATATATAATATTTATGATTATGTATATATAATATATATATAATATTTATGTATATATAATATTTATGATTATGTGAATATACACCCCCCACATACACACACATACACCACACAGAGGGGGAGAGAGAGAGAGAGACAGAGAGAGAGACAGAGAGAGAGACAGAGAGAGAGAGAATTTGATATATAATATGAGTCGATATTAGTAATTAATATTGGAGTAAATAACTTGTGTTTGCTGCTTGGGTCAGTCCTATTAAAAACGTCAAGAACTTCTGAGAAATTTATGACCATGAATCTACCAGAACTTGTGAGTTTATTTTTATTCAATAATTCTGTGATTCTGGAACAACATGATGTGCTTGTATATGTTTCTGATATAGCATGCTCTTGACACTGTGTTACACAGTGCCATATTTATGAGAATTTGATATCACCTCCAGAGAAGTCTTAAGCTTTAATCTAACACTTAGCTTTTCTGTTAACAGTGCCAGTTACATTTTTATAACAGGTTTTGTTTACCCCTCTGAGAGATATTACACTGTAAGACTATAACCACATGTGTGATGCTTCTGGCTTATATCAACACTGCCTCTTTGAGATGGTCTTTCCACTATTTTTCTCTTTGGCAGAGAATGTAATTCTTTGAAGTCCTGATTTTATTAGAGGTCATTTACCAGACTTCTGTCCCTGATTTTCTTAAGGTTTTCCCTTCACTGTCTTCTTTACACAGCTATCAAATCATAGGCTCAGGATCATCAGGTATCAACATATTTTCCCAGTGGCTGAGCCTTAAATGTGTTTCCATTTCATAGAAACATATTCTTACAGAGCACTTTTAGCACGAAGGCTTTTTCCATGTACATAGTATTAATATAGTAAGTGAACATACATGTCCTCATGAAACATGTGTGCTTACTCTGTGGGGAATGTTAAATAAATTTAAAATCATAAATTTTCCAATTTACTATAAAGGAGTTACAAATAGAGAATAGTCTTAAAAAGTCACATAAATAGAATTATTGATGAGAGAAGCAGAGCAAAAGAGATTTTTTTTCTAGAGCCAAGCATGATTGACTATGGCCCAGAAAGATAACTCATGTTTCACCGTGGCAGGAATTATCAAGTATGCCAAATACAGAAAAGCAGGGGAATCTTAGCTATGGACCTTTGATTGCATCTCATGGCATTTTTAGACTTTTGAATGGTGGAGATTCGGGGTCTGTTTATTTATTCCAAAGGATTTATCCAATGGTCACAAAAATGATTATCATGGAGATGAGCAATAAATGTCTATCAAGAGGGCTATTTGTGTCTGAATTTGCAACATTCCAAACTTTCCACACCATTGAATTTATAAGAAGTCAGTCAGCCTTTGTTTATTCATAGCTTCTTTTCAGGAATGTTCCTTCTTAGGATAATGAATTTAAAATTAAATGTCAAGATCACAGCTGCCTATAACTACAATTTCAGAGGATCTGATTGCCCTTTCTGACATCTGTGGGAAGCAGGTATATACTACATATATATATACATATATATATGATATATTAAATATATTAAATAAATCTAACATCATAAATTTACATATATACATACCTATATATGTATATACATATATATATATGTATATATATATATATATGAAAACATCTACACACAGGAGATAAAATGAAAATAATATAAGATTAATGTTAAAAGTTCATTGTAGATTGAGGAAGTTTCAATCTACAGTATCAGAAACTTCTTAAAAGAAGCAGTTTCAAAACTTGGAATAGTTCTTAAATGGGATGCTTATGTTAATAGAGTTATCTTAAATGTATTGATTGAGCAACTCACCTGGAACTGTGTATCAAAATAACTTTGAATATTTATATTGTTTTGTTTGGTCATTTCTATTTGTGGAGAATGTTGGATACTGTCTTAGGGTTTCCATTGCTGTGAAGAGACCGCATGACCAAAGCAGCTCTTAGAAAGGACAACATTTAATGAGGGCTGGTTTACAGGTTCAGAGGCTTAGTCCATTATCATCATGGTGGGAAGCATGACAGTGTATAGGCAGGCATGGTGAGAGTTCTCTCTTGTCTGAAGTAAAACAGGAGAAAACTACTGTCTTCCAGGCAGGTAGGAGGAGAGTCACAAAGCCTCTCTCCACAGTGACACACTTACTCCAACAAGACCACACCTACTACAAGAAGGCCTCATTCCCTAATATTGCCACTCCCTGAGTTAAGCATATTCAAACCACTACATTCCACTCCCTGACCCTCATAGGTTTGTTCAAACACATGAGTTTATGGGGGCTACACCTATTCATAGCATAGTACAAAATTCATTTAATCCAATTTCAAAAGTTCCTATAGTCTATTGCAGTTTCAACAAATGTTTAAAAGTTCAAAGTTCAAAGTCTCTTCTGATTTTATCGAATTGCTTAACTGTAATTCCCTATAAAGTCAAAATAAAAAAGCAGATCATACACCTCAATCATAGGGTATATATTACCATTCCAAAACATCATAGTGAGGAAATACCAGACCAAAACAAGACCAAAATTCAGCTGGGCAACCTTCAAGCTCTGCAACTCCCTGTCTGATGTCCAACTCCATTCTCCTTTGATGACAGTAAGGCACTTCTTTCTCTTCAACTAGTTCTACTACCTGTTAGCAACTAAATTAGGTATTCATGGTTCTGTCATCTCTAATATGTTGGGGTCTACAAGGCAACCTCAACTTTACAGCTTTTGGTTCCAATGTCTGGGATCCACACATGATCTGCGATCCTCCAAAGCGCTTGGATCACATCTTCTGCTCTGCCCTCTGTAGTACTTCAGGGTCTTATTGACTCTAGCCCACTGCTACTACTGTTCTTGGTGATCATTGTATGGTACATTTTTTTTTCAGTTCACTGGATTTTTCCAGTGCAACTAGGCTTCACCAATAGCCTAAGGTAAGGTATTTGAAAATTTTCCAATTGCATTTTTAGTTTACCCCAGTCCTGGTTTTTTAATTGATTCTTTTCTTTCAATCTTCAAAATTTATTTCAATTTTATTCAAAATGTGTCTATGGAGTTCTTCCTCTTTGCTGTGCAGTACTCTTGGTATTGGGGAAGGTAGTTTGCACCTGAAAATAAATCCAAATAAAAATGTACTAAGTAGATAAATTTTATCTTGTTAATAATAAGTGCCTTGAAAAGAAACAAAGCAAGCTAAAAAGTAGAAAGTGATATAATTTATGACAGTGCGTATTTTAGTTAGAGTAGTCAATGAGGGTCTTCATGGGGAAGACAAATGAGCAAAGATCTAAATAAATGTAGAAAAGCAAGCATTCATGTGGCTAGGTAGAAAAATAATATTATAGGTAGGGAAACAAATAAAATACTCTAGTGTGTTTTAAGTATTATTGATATCAACAAATATTTATGAAGATGTTGAACATTTCCTTGAGTCTGTTCATAGTTTTTTGCTTTTAGTTGGCTTAAGTTTAAGAGTAATAGAAGGAGATTAAAATGAACTTCCTTTCTTCCTAACCAAACATATATGATAATTAGAATTTTAATAACATATAGTGAGACAACTGTTTCAAGTTAAATTAAGTACAGTAATGAGTTTTATTTACTTAGTTTTGAGTACCAAGTTATTATGAGAAAATGACTTTTGTGAAAGTGTGGAGTAATCATGAACTCTTTATTGCTTTATATACTCTCCAATGATGGAAACTATTTAAAAAAAAACATAGAGGATTCATATGGCCTACAAGAAGAGTTCAATAGAAGCTAAGGTACAATCAAAGTGTATTCTTCAGAACTTATGACAATAATTTTATTTATAAAAAAGTGGCTGGCAAATGAAATGAGAGACAGAAGTACACTGATTTCTTAAAGAATTTCACAGAAAGTATATCTGGAATTATTCAGACAGTATGTCATGGTGTTAATTTCACATTGGATGGCAGATGGCAGTGAGCTTCCACATATAGTATAGTTAAGACTTCAAATTTCAGGGTGTTTAAATGCTACCCTTTTCCCATCTGATTCTGTTCACAAGGATGACGATGATCAGTCTTTATACCACTATACATTTTCAACTTTGTCTTCTTAGTTAGCTCTATATTTTTCCTGTATTACTTTAAAGTGCTTTTTAGCTTTCTGTACTTCTACTATTTCATTTATTGTAGCTAATATCTCCTTAAGTATGAGATCAAATGTAGTTTTTCTCTTTTGTTTTGCCTCCCAATGTTTTAAATATAAAGATGTCCAATTGAAAGGAAATACTCATATTGAGCAAATGAAAGAGAAAATGGTAATAAATATATATTTTTCTTTAATAATTAAACAGATATATATTGGCAAATACCTGAATTAGCATTGCAGGATGGAAAAAGAACCACAGGTTTTAAAGCCAATGATTTTTCCACTATGGTGAGCAAAAAAAATAAAAAATTACAATGTATTTTGGTCATTGTAGAAGGTATAAGGTCCTTGTGCTCACAGGTAAGTACTAAGGAAGAAAAGGATGTTAAATATTCAGTCTTGTCTTTTCTATAAAAGAAATACATATACAATCCATTTTCTACCCAGAAGGCTGGTAATGAATGAAGTTAATACCCTGGTGGCCTGTGCTATTTATAGAGTGAGGACACATCTGAACTGCCAAACATGTATGTTTATCCCAGACTCTTCCTCCTTAGAACCTTGAGCATTGTTTGTTAGTTGATAGAACCCATTCTTATGGAAGATGTCTCATGTACTTTACAATTGGGAATGGAGATGATTATTAGCCTGGTGGTCTCTGTGCTATCTGTATGGATAGGCCAGACCTGACTCTCTTAGACTTTTATGTTTATCTAAGTCATTTACCCTGGACCCTTATCTTGAGTACTGCTCCTCTGGCAATAGAACCTGTCTTTATGAGAGAGGCCATATGTACTTTGAAGAGTTTCAATATAATAGTACTATATTAAGCTTCATTTTATACACATGGGATAGAGTTATTTATCATCAGAAAACTGTTTTCCAAAATTGTGTTGCACTTAAGTATTCCTAAAATAAACCAGCTGGGTAGACTACAGAAGTATCAGCTCCTGAATCATTTTCAACTGAAATTCCTTCTTGTCTCATGCAGGTGAACAGTCTTCTGACTTTATTCATCATATATTTCTCCCTCCCCAACTCCTCCAGATCATCCCCACCTCCCTATCCACTCAACTTCTTGTCCTAGCTTTCTGAAAAAAAGAAAAAAAAAACACTTAAAAGCAGGAAAACAACCTTTTCCAAATGAAAATTAACATGGACAAACAAAACAAACCAAAACATAAAATGCCAAAAAATGAAGCAAAATGAATCAATAAGCCCACACAATTTCACAAAACCCCTATTGTGTTGACTAAGTCCTCCTAGGCATGTGGGCCTGCCTTGGAGGGTAGTTGACATATCCAGCAACACTCCATTGGAGAAAACTGTTTTTCAATTTCCCAGTAGGTATCAGTTACAAGTAGCTTTTCAGTTTAGTTTTATAGGTAAGACTTTGTAGTCATCTGTACATCCCAGTGCTTGGATTTTTGTCTCTCTTGAAATTCTGCAGTTCTTGTTGCTGTTGTGATAGTCTCTGTGATTCCATATATGTATCAGTCCTTTTGTGTCCAGAAGCCGCTATTTCTTTGAAGTCATCTACTGTATCTGGCTCTTATAATCTTTCTTCCTCCTCTTCCATATACATCCGTGAGTCTTGAGATGAGGGGTTTGATAATGATATCCCATTTAGGTCTGGATGTTCCAAAGTCTCTCATTTTTTGCACATTGTCCAGTTTTGATTTTCTACGTCAATTGTCTTCTATTGAAAGTAGAAACTTCTCTGATGAGAGCTGAATGAGGTATTATAAGAACACAGGCACAGGGGGAAAAAAAAGGAATCCTGGTACACCAGGGCATCCAAATCATAGTAAAGCAGATTAAACTGATTTTTTTTCTTAAAGGTCAGTTAATTCTGAATAGGTTTGGATATATAGTATGTAAGCAGAATTAGTATATAATTATAAATGACTGCAACACACATTGATGACATGGTTAAAGGTTGGGTAAAAGTTTGATTTGTAAAGGCAAACTTCAAAGAATATTTTTCAAAAGAATAACTTCCACTCTGTCAGATAACAAATATGTTGATTTGTATATACAAGACCACCCTTTCATTTTTATTTTTTAATTGTTTTACTTATTTACATTCCAAATGCTGCCCCACTTCCTGGTCCTCTCTCCAGAAGTTCTTTGCCCCTTCCCCCTTCCCGTTTGCCTCTGAGAGGGTACTTCCCCACGTACCTACCTGTTTCATGTAATAGTTAGGAAGTCAATCTATACTATCATCAGCTACTCTCTGCCCTGGCAGTCTGCCTGCCCCCATGGCTAACTCCATGGGGTGTTAACTTCTCATGGTTCTCTTGAGTCATCATCCCAGTTCCCTGAGCTTGGAGTATGGAGGTGATTATTCTAAGGTTGTCTTTCTGAGGAATTTAGAAATGGTCATAATTTGAACAGGGAGTAAATAGCTAAAATTGATTATATAGCCATAATCTCATTTGGTAGAAATCTTTTTAATTCTTACTAAGTTGAAGTTATAATTTCTTATATTGATATAGAATTTATTTTAATACAAAATTAAGATTTTCATTGGTATAAAATTCTTCTATTGATACAATATCTTAAAAATACAAAGCTTAGACCCAGTACTTCTCTAACTGCCATTATAAACTGATTTTAGATGATTAAGCATATGAATTATGGGCCAAATAGCAAATTCATGGCTTCGAGTTAATTGTTAGGGCGTTTTCAAGATGTTTTGATTAGAAATAGCTGAGAGATAGCTTATGGACAACATTCCAGATTATTTTACATAGATAGATAGTTTTCAAAAATGTTAGAAATCCACAGAATGTGACATTTAATGTTATTTAATCAATTGTTGTTAAGACATATCTGCTCCTGACACCCCATTCTTGGATTCAAAGAAGAAACTGAGCATCTATACCTCCAAGTGAGGTTGTACATCATGGCAAGACAAAAATTGCCTATTCACCTACAGACAAATTACTGAAAAAAGACACACTATGCAGAATAGTCGACTGATTATCTTTGCCAAGAGAAAGTGACAAATCCTTCAATATTCTACAGTACAAAGTTCTGCCAGGTGATCCTCCAAATAGCCCCATATGATGCTCCAATTTGTTGAGAAACATGGGACTATATAGGTAGACAGCAGTCTCTACAATTTCTTTCAGTTCTGGAAGCTTTGTTAGACTTCCTATGTTTTCAGGTAAATTTTACATTGCTCTCAGAATTCTGATGAGACTTAAGACTGATTACAGTCTCATAGCCAACCCAGGCTATTTAACATAGATAAAATACATTTGAGATGATGGTTTTCAGGTAGTACACAAGCTAAACCAGGACATAATAGGTGCAGAATTTTAAGCCTTTAAGTTAGGATAGATGGCAGAGTACTTTATTTAATTGACAAAATGGTAAACTTGGTGTTAGGTGTAACATACTTTATAAATTACAGAATGATAACAGTTGTGCTTAATTTATATTTGAGAGGAAATGTGGATTGCTGATTATATGCAGATGAGGGCGGCAAAAGATAAGGCTAGAGCCTGTGACTGGGCACTGGAAAAAGAAGGTGGGCTGAGAGTTTTAGAGACAGGACAGAGTGGGACAGAGAGGACAAAAAGACAGAGAAGATGGAGGAAGAGGACAAACCAGATCTAGGTGGCTTGAGAAAGCCACAGGTAGCTATGATATCATAGAAGGGAGAGAATAATATAGGACAATTTGTGCAATCTAGATGGGCAGCTTTTATCAATATTAACTGTCTTTGAGTTGATGGTCTGGGAATTTTGCAAGTTGCTAATTTATTGTTATAAATCTGACTGATAAAGTACAAGCCTCTAGAGTTTTGATTTTACTGGGTTATGGGGATTTGTGACATCTGCAGGGAATGGATGACTGAGAATACAAAGGTCCAGTGATAAACCAACAGCAGGAATTTGGGTGATACCACTGCATGGGGATAGCCATGGGAGTGGGGAGACCACAGCGGCCAGAGAGTAGCCAGTGATAGCATGGCTTTATTTTTTTTATTCTAGCAGCATATGTATAGCAGAGGATGGCCTAGTTGGTCATCAATAGGAGGAGAGGCCCTTAATCCTGTGAAGGTTTATGCCCCAGTGTAGGGGGATGCCAGGGCCAGGAAGTAGGAGAGGGTGGGTTGGTGAGCAGTGGGGGGGGAACAGGGTTTGTTTTTTGTTTTTCTTTTTCTTTTTGGAGGAGTAACCAGGAGAAGATATTATTGGAAATGTAAATAAATAAAATATCTAATAAAAATACAGATGGCTAAAGACTAGCTGAAGAACATAATCAATAGACTGGTGAGATGACTCAATGGTTAAGAGCACTGGATGCTCTTTCTCAAGTCCTGAGTGAAGGTTTATGCCCCAGTGTAGGTGAATGCCAGGGCCAGGAAGCAGGAGAGAGGGGGTTGGTGAGCAGGGGAGGGAGGAGGAAACAGGGTTTGTTTTTTGTTTTGTTTTGTTTTGTTTTTGTTTTTGTTTTTTGTTTATTTTTTTTGGACGGGTAACCAGGAGAAGAGATATCATTTGAAATATAAATAAAGAAAATATCTAATAAAAAATAAAAAAAATATTACACACAATACCCACCCACCACCCTCACCAATCCCCTCACCCCTACCTCTTTCTCCTACATTCTCCTTCCCTAAGGCATGAAGCCTATACAAGATTAGGCACATCCTCTCCCACTGATGCCAGACAAGACTGATAACAAATATATTGATTTGTATACATGAAACCATCCTTGCATTTTTATTTGCAGTCTCTATCTGTCATTATTATGAACATGATCCTTTCTTTATAAAATAATTTAGGAGTATTTCCTTTGCTTTTAGTTTTTGACTCAAGAAATACTGGCAAAGATCCTTTGAATCTCCTCTAAAATTCAGCAGTGAAATTAGTCCTTGACTTTTGAGTGGAGTTTTTTTAAGGAATGCTAATTTTCAGCACTAAGTAGCCTTTGAAATTGAAACTCACAGAAAAAATAAAAAAAGACTTAGCTCCCAGTCTTTCAATTGAAGAAAATTATCTATACTGTTACTATCAATGAGCCCTATGATGTACGCCATTGGCATTGAACTTTGTATTTCTTTAGAAAGAAAAAAATATTATTTACAGTTTACATTTACCAGTTAATAAATCACAGAATAAAGAAATGTCAGACACCAGTCAAATTTTAGATGGAATTTATGTGTCTGCATTGTTGGAATATAACACAGATCTATATAGAACGTGGGCCAATTCAACTCATTACATGCCCTGAAATTACCAAGTCTAATGTTTTGACAAAATTCATATGGATTGTATATACTAAATAAACATTTTAAGAAGCAAAAAATAGAGAGATGGTATGGTACAAGTATAGACAGAAAATAAATCTTGTTGACTGTATCCAGTAGACCTTTTCTTCAACATATTAGGGAGATATAGACTTTCTTAGAGAATCAAAATGGAGGTGGTGGTGATAGTTATTATCCCTTAAAAAATACTATAGGAAATTCTGTAACTTGAAATGAAAGTTTATTAAATGATATTAGAGTGAAAGAAAATTATGAAACATTTTGGTAAATGAAAATTTTAGAAGAAAAATCATCTCCCTTATGCTTATAGTGATAGGTAATTGATTTTTACTTCTGTTGTAAAGTTAAAAGATGAGATTGTTAAGAACAACTACAGGTGGATTTTGTTACTAAGCATACAATGTAGATGATAATTATTACATTAATAAATAGATTTATAAGCCTACACCATATTATAACTTCTGGGGTATGGTTGCTTAGCACTTTAGAGGCATGAACAACTTACTAGTTCTAGAATAAATAATAAATTTTACGTAGTACTACCTGAGGACCTAGCTATACCACTCCTGGGCATATACCCAGAAAAGCTAACATTTTCTTGAGATCGTTTATCTCTAACTGTTAACCGGGGTTGTCTATAATGCTCTGACACTGAATTATTGCCAATATTACTATGTTGTCCTCTATAAAGTTCAATGACTATGCAATCAAGTTACTATTACAATATACAAATTAATAACTTTGTCTTAGGCTGCATTCATAGCTATTCTTGTTTCTTGCTTATATGTAGCCTGATAATTATGTGTTGGACCAACCTGCTAGATTTATGACTTCAGAGATTATAGTCCAAGTTGAGTCCCATTGCCAGAAATTCTGTGAAGTGTCATGATAAGTTTTATTGCTGTAATTGGGCCTAGCACACATGTCTGAACCTATTTCAGAGGCTAGGACTGGAAAGATACTGATTAGCCTTAGTCAATCTTTTGTCACATGTTTGGAGCTAGAGTCAAGTGATGATAGTACACCCAAAATGTACCTTACAACTTGTAGTAGTAGCTATATATTGAACAAGAGAAACCTTGTGACAAACAGGAGAGAATAGAGAGAAATGTTTATTACTTAATACTACATGAAAGCACATTTTCAAATGTCTTATAAGACATAAAACTTTGAAACACTTTGTTTTTTCTAGGTTTATAATACATTCTTTATAGTATTATGCTATCAATCATGCCTAATATGAAAAGTGAGGATTACATAGAATAAGTCCTGTAAAGCTAAGCCCATTTTGAGATACATTATTTTTAATGTTAAATAGTATTTAAGCAGTTGGATTTAGAATTACCACAATTAAACTTTCAAGCCCAGAAAGCTAATTAATTTTTTTTACTGTAGAGTGCCACATAAAACTAACACAATTCAATAATGTTTTTCTTAGTCATTCAAACTTACTAAAATAACCCGACTTTAGTGAAAGTGTATACAACATATATTGTTAAATTCAGTGTGTTCTATAGGAAAACTTTTTCTCTAATATGTAATCTATTTTTCTATTTGAACTTTTATTAGAAATATAAAATTGTTTTCTAGAATATATGAACATGTATTTATATGTTATAACATTTTTTGAAAATTTTTAGGAAAAAAGGACATAATAATTAAATTGTAGCAATGTAGATATTGATATAGCCCAAAATATGTTCTGTGCCTTCAATAATAATTTTTAGAAATATAAGTGACCCCTAGGAAGCTCCTGGAACCAGAAAGTCTGAGAATTATTGCCATAGTCAGTCATACTTTTATTTATCTGCTCCTCTTTGTGTGGCTATCCTTTATATTCCCTTCTACTTTTAGTAATCTGAATAATTTCTTATTTGAAAAATTCTTAAATTTGAATAAATTTTGATCATATCCTTCCCCTCTCACAAGTCCTTCCAGATAATCTACCTTTCCCTACTCACCCAACTTTAAGGATTTTTTTTTCTCAAAAAGTAAACAAAATTCCATACACCCCCCAAAAAAACAAAACAAAACAAAACAAAAGAAACCAAGCAAAACCCTGACTATAAAGACAAAATTAAACAAACCACCAAAGTGTAATCAAATAAAAGCATACGCACACAGGCCCCCAAAACACTCTCCAAATGAAAAACAAAGCCACATGACCCCTCCCACCCCCCAAAACAAAAAACAAACAGAGAAACAGACAAACAAAAATAATGTAGAGTTTGGAGTCCATTATATGTTGGTCAGCTACTCCTGAACATGAGGCCTGTCCTGGAGTGGTAGATATAACTAGTGTCACTCTATTGGAGAAAACTGATTTTTCCCTCTCTCATTAGATATAAAGTTTAGTTATTAATCTTTACTCTAGTGGCTAGATTTTCCTTCCTT
>NC_045030.1:44452241-44464343 GCF_008632895.1 Mastomys coucha
TTATCCAGTATGAAATGTAGTCCCCTCTTAGCTACCTTCAGATCAAGATTTGCCTCCTCCAACACCATGTGTACCTGTATGTGGGCATGCTTTCCACCATAAAGATAATGGACTAAACCTCTGAACCTATAAGCCAGCTGATAATAAATGTTGTCTTTTTAAAGAATTGCCTTGGTCAGGGTGTCTCTTCACAGCAATGGAGACCTAAGAAGCGAACCAAGAGAAGGAAAATTGCCCAAGAGAAAAATGACTGTTTCTGTATGTATGTTATTCTCCCAAAATAATTCCTTTGAGCTTTGAGATGTATTTTTAAATTGTATTTTTCTCAAAAAGCAGCATATTGCTTGCCATATAGCTAATAAATAATAAACATTTATTGAACAAGTGATTTTAATTTAAATTTTAAATTAGCACTTAATTTATAATTCAATATGTATTCAGCATTTGTCCTCTATTTTGTATATTTTATCTTCAGCTAGTATTTCCTATACTTTAGTAATACCAATATTACATTCTCATGACACTCTCATTGTATGAATATCATATTAATGCTAAAAGATTAAAGTAGAACCTGATATGTGTCAAGGCTCAATAAAGTATAACTACTGCTATTCTTAATTTTAGAATGATCTTCCCCAAGGTGAAACAAATTAAAGCAGAAAAGGTTTAATTCACTCTGGTAAATACACACGGATATTATGTGGGAATATCAATGATTGAAACATCTAAGTATGATGATAACACTTATACTACTTCCCTATAAGCAAGTGGCAACAATTATGGAGATGGCTAAGGGAAAAGAGAAAAAATTGTGACAGAAGACAGCAGTTTCTGTAGATGTATATTTCTGCCCACAACAATTCCTTGTGAACCAGACAATAAGTTTATTTGGAAACAAAGAAGTTCTAGGATTTTGTGGATTAAAAAAATATATCATATAATATATCTTTGGAGGGTTTGAAGCATGTTCCTACTTGGTCTCTCATGAGCATGGAGAGATTAGATGGATTTTATGTTGGTGCAGGCTTAGTGTCAGAGTGAGAAATATGAGGTTTAGATTAAGTACTATTATATAGATATTGATGGGATTTGTGTTCATAAATGGCCCTCATAGGTGCCTGTATCAATTAGAGAAGTAAGCCATATTTACTTGTATGGACATATAAGTGTAGCATATAAACAGAAATCTAACAATAGGAATATGCTGAACTTTTAAGTTATCATGATTTTCAAACTTAGCTCCTCTACCTGAGCTTAGCTCTGTGACCCCTTCAAAGAGCTACCAGAATATAGAAGTACTCTGTGGGAAGTACCTCCAATTATCCTTTTCTACATGAACATATATATATATATATATATATATATATATATATATATATATATATATATATATATATATATATATATATATATATATATATTGCATAAAATATTTAAAAAAGCAATCCATGCTACTGCAGGCAAGGTATTGGCAGACAGGCCAGCTGGTGCTCAGCCTAGCAGTTTCTCTGACTCAGAGCTCCAAAATCTCTCCACCTGGCTCGATAAGTTCCCATGGTGGGCTGTTGCCACACATGCAATCTTAGTTTAGAATCTACGGGTAACACAATCGCTGGGTGCAGAAACTAGCTTACTAATTTTTTTTAAAGAATTATTTACTTAGTTTATGTATGTGAGTGCACTGTAGCTGTCTTAACACCAGAAGAAAGCATCAGTTCCCATTACAGATGGTTGTGAGCCACCATGTGGTTGCTAGGAATTGAACTCAGAACCTCTGGAAGAGCAGTCAGTGCTCTTAACCACTGAGCCATCTCCCCAGCCCCCCTAATTTTGTAAGCTATTTAAGTTGTAAATCCTCCAGTACTATATCCTGGTGGATCTGCCACCTAAACTGGGGGCCTCTCACTACCTGCATTGTATCTCCATGCTCTATCCTGTCCAAAAGGAAGTATCTTTCTCCTGCCTCCCCACTTCCAGCCTATTTACTCAGTGATTGGTCCCTTTAAATCTTTATTCTTTAGGGGAATGTTCTGCCGTGTGTGTGTGTGTGTGTGTGTGTATAAGTATATATGTGTGTGTGTCTATATTTGTTTTATATATATATATATATGTATATATATATGTGTGTGTGTGTGTGTGTGTGTGCTATATATGATATATATGGTATAAATATGATATCTATCTAAGTCTTCATAGTGACTTCATAGCATTTAAGTTGGCCACAATCATAGTCTCCAGATGAACCTATTTTAGAGGAATTTTAATCTAGTAACATGGTCACATTCAAAGACCTTCTAGGTCTATATGAGGGATATACAAAGTGATAAATCAGAGAAAGATTTGACAGAATGAGTCAGAGATAGGACATGTCTAACTCTCACTGGAACAGACAGGAAAGAGAGGCTTTTTAAGAGCAGTGCAGGGAGTCAGTTAAGTTCTGTCAGTGCAGTTGGGGCTCTTTAGTTAGTGCAGTTCTGTTGGGAGTCAGTGCAGTGAGTATAGTATAGTGGAGTTGAATTCCTCAGTGAGTTCATGTAGTTCAGTGCAGGTCAGCAGAGGCAGTTGAAGCCAGAGATAAGAAAGAGCAAGATTAGAAAACATTTCCAGAGTTAGTTTCAGGCCAACTATAACAACTCAGTCAGAGGCAGAGAGAGATGCCAGATTGACTTGATCAACTTGGAGATGAGTTTGAGCCAGAACAGATGAGCTGGACCAGTCAACAAGAGTTAGAGAAGAACTAGAAGGCATGAGCTTTGTCAACACCAAGCCTCTGAAATGACAATTACAAAAGGTTAATAGAAGATACATTTACATACAATTATTGTGTTTAAGTCTGTAAGTACTTTCATAAAATTCCTAGTAATTCCTTTATCTATAAAGTATCATAGACTATATTATTTATAGCTGTAGCTCAAACCCAGTGCTTTGAACTTAAAATTCAGGTATTTTCCTATTATACCATACAGTGATGCCTATGTGTGGACTCTTGCATTGCACATTGTGGGGATCATGAATATAAGCACCAAGTGCAAGAACATGAAACATAAATATGGATCCAAAGATTGTACTGAATCCCATCATTGTATATGTCTACCTACTAGAACTTGTACTCAAACCCTTACATTTTCATTTGTTAGATCAAATGGATCACAGATATTCTGTGCTTCTATTAAAGTCACTTTCCACTTTGGGAGTATATATCAACTCTTTCTACCTATTTAAGAACATCACTAGAGCCAAGTGTTGTGGTACATGATCTTATTTAGGAGGCCGACAGTAGAGAACAGTGTCAGCTTGAATTACACAGCAAACTTCCATAAAAATAATTTCAACATTCTGTTATGCTCATCAGCTTTTATTGTTGGTTAAACATTCATCTCAATGTATGCATGTACGTGCACTCACGCATACACACACACATACACACACACACACACACACACACACTCATGTAAACATGCATGCACTCATCCTTTCTCACACACACAAACTCACTCACGCACCTACTGGTCTTTCTTTTCTGCATACCTTTTATTTCCCTATTCTTCTCAACTATAGACTCTGTAAATCAATTTGCAGTTTTTCTGCAAATCCTCTCCCCTGAGGTTTTAAAATCCATCCTACTAATTGTTTACTCTCCATGACTTTGCTAGTTTTTGATGACCTTCATTTTCAGAAATATATGATTCATTTCTGAGCCATTATTTTATTAAATTCAGTAACAGAAATTTATTTCTTGATATACATTGAATATTTGACTTTTTGTAAATCTCTTTGTCTCTTCTATAGCACATTTGTCATTCATCTCTGTTTTACTTTGTGATTTTGTTCTTTTCATCATGATTACACAGTGTAACAATATACTAGGTCTGAATTTTTGTATAGCTTCTCTATGTCTATCTACTCTCCATGCTATTTCCTTTTATCTACCTTTTATTTTTCCATAATTTCTTTGTAACTTTTACTATAAAATAAATATGCATTACATTTGTTGTTTGATGTCTTTCTACACTTGAAAGAAAGATATGACTGGCAATGATTTTAAACTATAAATATAACTATAATTTTATATACATATGTACATGCATGTATATGAGATATACCATGACTATATATTATCATACATGTTTTCATGGCTGAACATGCTAGACATTCAAAATCATTAAATGATTAAATAAAATTGGAAAGGAAAATAATAATAAGGCAAAGAATTTAAGAGGGTCATATATAGGTAGGCAAACAAATAACAGTATCTAACATTATTAGAATTTTTTAATTTTAAAACTATATTTATTGAGATAAGAATATTAAATGTGTGCTTTATTAGTTTAAAACAATTTAAATGAACAACTTAGTATTATGGTCTATGTTGAAAAGTATATCTTTCCAAGCACAGTCTTTTGACTGGAAAGAATGGCAAAGAATATTGATTTCATCTCACAAGAAAGTTTACATTTTGTTGAGGTTAGGTCTTTTGCTATGTATTGCAATGATTGATACTGGACCTCAAGGCCTGATTGGCCCCAGGGATGATAAAATCCTCACATACACCAAGTGATTTTATGAAACCTTGATTCTTAGTTTAAAACTTGGTTGATCCTTAAAGCAAGGCTAGAGATAGGTGAAGTTTTAGTTCCCAGGCTTGGGGTCTGAAGCAGAAGACCATGAGGACAAAAAAGAAAGAGGATGGAGAGGGAAGACAACAGGGGGTAGGTAACTCATAAAATCGTGGCCATGAGGGCTAGCCACTTAGAATTAAGAGCTGTCAAGATGGAACATAGCAAGTTATAACTCAGAGTTATTGATGGGAAAGTAGATTCTAATAACTTAGAGGGTAGATATCTGCTTAACTTTAGAGCCAATGAAAAGGTTATTATAAATGTAACAATTGTATGTCTTTTATCTGCAAACTGAATGATCAAAGGTGGGGTAGAAACCCCTGACTGAGATTAAATATTTATTACAACAATATTTTAGTTAGAAATCCATTAAATGTTATGGAAATGAAAATAAAGGTAGGCCCAGTGGATTGCACACTTATGTGTGGGTATCCCTTGTACAAAGTAATAGGAACATTATGTTAAGATATTAGATACTCTTTATTGCTAGTATCCAATCTAATAACCAGCTGGGTCAGAAATGACAATTATCTTTCATGGGATAGAAATACTAAGTGCATTATAGTGAAAGTTCATTCTGTTCTAAAGCAGTGAACGTTGACTATCACCTTGAAGACTTCGAGGAAGACCTGGCATCCCTGTAACAACTATATATCCTTATATCAGGAAATGGTGCTGTTGTGATTGTATAATAAAAAAATAAAATGTTATTGTTGGGACCTTTGAAACCTTCCACGTTCTTGATTTTCTGATAATTATGCTCTATATATGAAAGAAATGTTTGGTTTGAAATTATCATAGCTTATAATCCTCATCAGGCTAAACAATAGCTTCAAAAATATCTTGTCACTTTACTTGATTCAGATGATTCAGATCCTCTGATGGTGAATAAATTTTTGCTTGGGAATTACATATCCATCCCAGGTAATATATCAGCAATGGACCAAAGGAAAAATTCTGTCCAAATGTAGCTTGATGAATGGGTGGCTTTCCTGGATTTTTATATAGATGAGTGAAGGTTCTCCTATATTAACCTAATAGCTCACACACTGCTGCATCATTAAAATAGTGACCTCACCATGGATGATAATGAATTTTCCATAGTTGTTTTCCCTCCCTACCCATGAGTTCACCTCCTTAGACAACTTACTGAAGGGACCAAATTATCTACATGTAGGAGGGGACATGCAAGAGGGAGGAAGTAACCAAAATATCAGGTGACATTTCAATGATCCTATCTACTCTATCCTATGGTATAACATTAACAACCTGATCTTGTTGGGAGTCTCCTATGGGTAATCAGAAGTACTTTGATTAAGATGGTACTAGCTATGTTTTTCTGTGATGTGACACTAACCTTGGGGAGAAATGAACAAACTTCTATTCACTGCATATAGAGAGACAACCAAAGTAATTTTGTCATCAGAGTTCCTCTTGGTGAACTGATAAGTGTAGTTTGGTTATTTACTAAAGGACAAGTATACTTACAGAGTTTCAGAGGACTTGAAATTAGCGGAATCATTGAAATTGCATACCAGTATGAGTGACAACTAATCAAACCAGTACCCAAGGATCTCTGCAAGCCTTGGTTACCACTCATTATATCACAAAATCTCCTATTCTCCAAGGCCCTTGCTACTCATAAACCCTTTAGGAGTTGGGGGCATTGTGAATCTATTAAGCTTCAGAGACTTCATAAGAACTATGAGTTATTTACTTCCTCAGTCTTAACGAGCCCTCTTTATTACTGAGGTTTTTTGTTTGTTTGTTTGGTTGGTTGGTTGGTTTTTCGATACAGGGTTTCTCTGTGTAGCCCTGGCTGTCCTGGAACTCACTCTGTAGACCAGGCTGGCCTCAAACTCAGAAATCTGCCTGCCTCTGCCTCCCAAGTGCTGGGATTAAAGGTGTGTTCCACCACTGGCCCGGCTTATTACTGAGTTTTAATGAGCTTTCCTTTAGAATAGAATTTTCAGTGGGATAGAATTGTTACAGAATATATGCTATAAGGAAACTAGTCTACAAAATCTAGAAGTGTTTATCCTAAAGCCTCTGCTCCATTCCCCAGGAAGAATGTATTCTTTAACTTCAAAAATCTAAGAACTTGAGCATTTATTTTACCAAGTAACACTAATTAATTGCCAATTTTGTTTATGCTTTTAATGATACATAGTTTCTTCACAAATTAAACTTTTCTAATACCACTTAGGAAGTTGTTAAATGCAAGTGAAATTTTACATATTACTATCATTCAGAGAGTTTGGGAATGGAGTAATGAAATATACAATAATGCTTTTCATTATGGGGAAATTTATTTTGTACGTATCACTCATAAGAATAGATTTATGCTAGTATCATGTCATGATCTGTATGGTCACTAAAATTTTATAACAATAAAATGATACTTCAGCCGGGTGTGGTGGCGCATGCCTTTAATCCCAGCACTTGGGAGGCAGAGGCAGGTGAATTTCTGAGTTCTAGGCCAGCCTGGACTACAGAGTGAGTTCCAGGAAAGCCAGGGCAACACAGAGAAACCCTGTATCGAAAAACCAAAAACCAAACCAAAACAAAAAAATAAAATGATACTTCATAATGTATTTGTTAAAGTATTCAGTATTTATTAAAATAATAGGTTTTACAAGTATTTACTGAAATCTTACAAGTGATTTTCATTATGCAGTCATTCCTTTATCAAAACACAACTATAGCTATGAGTTAAACCTTTTTAAAATTTATCTATTCTTTGACGATTTCATATATTATATTTTATCATATTCTTTACTGTCTCTCACTATTACACCATCTCATTTTGTAGGATTGAATAAACAAGCTAATTACAAGACTTTAAAACAAATAGTTGAATTGAAAGATAAAGTAGAATCATTTGGCCAATCTGAAGCCTTATGTAAGTCAGTCTGTATGTTTGACATCTTGCACTGAGTGTATCCAGATGTCTATAAGATTTGGAATTTTATTAGCTGGTTGTTGTAGGTTAAGGTTATTATAATGTAACTATTTCATTTAAGTATTCTCTTTGGTATTATATAGGAAATAGAAGAAATTTTAATATTTTATTCCTAATAATATTTTCCTACACACTATGCTTAATATCTATACATTGGTTAAGTATATACTTTATAATTTGTTAAACATCATACAACCGAACACACTGCTATGCTATTATCATTTTTATGCTATCACAAATATTTTATTATTTATATTTAAAATATATATTATTAGTGTTTAAGTGTTTGATGTGTATGAAAGAGTATGTTGCATGGCAAACCTGTTGAGGTTAGAGACCTATTTTGTAAATTTGTTATTTCTATCCACACTTATGTGAGTTCCAGGGATCATCTCACATTTCAGGCTTGTGTGACATGAAGGAAAACTACTGAAAAGAAAGCTGCATCTGGCTGTGAAGGTAAACCTCTGATAGACATCTGTGTGTGAAGAGATTGATTGACTGATAAGATTCTCAGTGCTGCGGAGTGGTTGTACTGTTGCAGGTGTAGAGGCTAATTATTTTGGCCTGTATTCTGGTCCTTGAGAATAGCTGTTCCTCCCCACCCTCACCCCCCATGTTGGGACTAACATCTTCTGATGATAGATAAAAATCTTTCAGAATCTATTCAATTAACAGTCAACTAGTTCTGCCAATCTAAAAGCTATAATGTCATCTGATAGCATCTTGAGTATATAAAAAATCTACCCACATCTTGATGTACCTGCCTTTCTGATGTATTCTCCAATGCATTTTAAAACTGCCTTGATTTATGACTTTCTCTGCTCTGAAAAACTGTAAAATCCTCTTGAAACTCCTACACTGGGATATGGAATATCCTAAATTTAGGATTCCTGGTCATAGTTACTGTAAATGGCTCCAGAAGAAACTGTCCCTTATTCCTTTAAGATGACAGCTGTGGTCTTTCTAGTAACAGGCAACTTTACCCATTAAACCATCTTGCCAGTCCCACTATTATAATTTTTAAATTATTGTCTTATCAAGTAACTATAGACTAACAACAACTGATAATGTTACATGTCATTTAAATTTCAATTTAAACATTTTAAATTTTGCTTATTGATGCTTCCAGGGAGATAGAAAATAGTGATATATTTCAAATTATATTGATAAATTTTTCTGTTTACTTTCAAAACAATGCTACAGTGAGCATTTATATACACAAATACAAATGTGAAAATTTTTATAGAGTGCTATGTAAAATATATGGAAAGCCATGATATTGGCTCGCATTTTGCACTAGGCCTCAAAAGACTAAACCAAAGCAAAAAGCTACTTGTGCTACACGCCAGGTAATACAAGTGATCTCTGAAACTGGCCAGTTTTCATAAACAAAGTAAAAATCATCAACAATGTTTTTGTTCTTTCCTTTATGCTTTATTTTGTTTTCTGGCTATGAAGTCAAATTCCTCAACTAAAGAAATTAGATTTATTCTATAGGACAAGATACTGCCTAATTCTAGAATCACAAATGAAAAGCTAATTAGAACATCAAACTTGTGAAAAATGTAACAGTTTATAGTAACCACAAGGGAGCCTCGAGAACAGTACTGATAAATGTTAGTGACATTGAAGGAATGCCAAAGCAGCCCTGCTCTTCTCTCTTTTGATGTCCCACTGCCATCTTCAGAGAATGCCCAATGTTATGACTACTTTAGTAGTAACTTGCCCTTTGTGCATTGAACTTCCCGATCTTCCCCTTTTTTGAATCCAGGAATCATTTATGCCTTGAGAATACATGATATTTGGAGTTTGTGTAAGCTGATAAGTTAGTAGCAGAGATTGTGCCTTTTAATGTAATGATAGTAGTTTTTGTTAGTGGTAATTGCTAAAGGATACATTTGATTCTAGGTTTTGGATAGTCATATAGATATGCATATTTTTTCTTTCTTTGTCTATTTTTCTTGGGAATTTAGGTTGTAGAGAACCATTTACTAAGTTGGTTTAATGACATCTCTGTGCCAAACCCATAACTTGTGTGATGGACACAGGTTGGGAATCATTAAAGAATTATTTGAATTTGGCATTAGGTTCTGGTTATCCCCTAGCCTCAAGAAATTTCTAGGCAAGGAAAGATCACTGTGAAAATAACACTCAATTCAAACTTACATAAACTTCTGTCTTTTTGTTTTGATTTAGAGGGCCCAGATTCAATGTAAAAAGGCAATCTTAAAAACAAAACAAAACAAACAAACAAAAACCAGACTATTTTAGCTTCTAACAATACTAACTATTTATGTATATAAGGATTATATTTCAAATCTGAAAGGATTTCAAAATTGCCAAATATTAATAAAAATAAATTAAAAACATGTCCATTAGTATGTAGTGTGTTGAGATGAACAAAACTGCTCATTTAGGAGGTATATATGAAAATTAGGGTTCCTGAATATGTGGTATTTCAAAAGACTCCTGAAAGGCAAATTTAAATCTTAAATAAATAATGGATAAAAATACCAATTCTAAAAATATTTTTGTTTGGCTATTATTCTACTCTGAAGTTTAAAAGAAGAAAGATACCATATTAATAAAAGTTAGACTTTCAGGCAAAGCATTTTGGGTTCTTTTTCAGAACTATTTAGGTTGGGGCTATACACAACCATCATTTTTTATGGGACCACCGGAACCTCAGCAATCTAAATAAGAAACAGGTTAAGTTGTAATAGATGGATACAATTATAAAAATTTACACCTAATCACAATTCAAAGAGTAATTGTCCAGGAGTGTCTAGGCTCTATTGCTACAACTATAATACAGCATCTGTAACTAAGTCTCAAAAGCATCACAGAAGGATTAGAATAATTCTAAAAGAAGGCTATGCTGTCTGTTTGAAGGGAGTGTTTTCTATATATGATAGGAAAGTTACACTCAGGAAATCTCAACAGTATGTCTTGCTTGAACAATAACCAGTTTAATGAAAATGACCAGTTTGCATTCCAGTATTGGGAAATAATCTCCTAAGACTCTACCTAGATGAAAGCAATTGATGTCTGCTGAGAGAGGAAGGCTAGGTGAACTCCAATAATAAGCCCTTTAGTAAATTATCAAATCCCAAGTGGTCAACCCTAAACAAATACACATATGAGCAACATGGTATGGATTTAGCAAGATGCACACACACACATAATTATTGTAATAAATATGTATTATATATTTATTATTTATTTATATATGTTTATTAATATGAATATAAGTATATATATATATATATATATGATTACATATAAGTAAAGAAGTCATGAATTTGAAAGGGAATTGGGGTCATATGAAGAGTTAGAGGGTTGGCTAGGTTAGTTAGGTTAAATAAATTAAGACTACATAGCAAACATAATTTGTCAGTAAAGTAAAGCTTTATAATACTTAGCTGGTTATTTTGAAAATCAATAGGAATTCTTTCAGAAGGAGAAAGAGTGTAGACATAGAGCTAGATAAGCATCAGGTTTGTCTTTTTTAAAATTTTTTTTTTAGATATTTTCTTTATTTACATGTCATATGATATCTCCTTTCCTAGTTTCACCCTCTCCTGCTTACTGGCTCTGGCATTCCCCAGCACTGGGTTATAGAATCTTCACAGGGCCAAGGACCTCTCCTGCCTTTGATGAATTTCTTTGTTTAGCTCTGTACCCCATTTTTAACTAGGCCATCCTCTGCTATACATAGGCTGCTGGAGCCATTAGTCCCACCATGTATACTCTCTGGTTGGTGTTTTAGTCCCTGGGAGCTCTGAGAGTACTAGCTACTTCATATTGTTGTTTGTCCTAAGGGTCTGCAAACCTTTCAGCTCCTTGGGTCCTTTCTCTAGCTCCTTCATTAAGGACCCTATGCTCAGTCCAATGGATGGCTGTGAACCTCTACTTCTGTATTAGTCAGGTACTGTCAGAGCCTCTCAGGAGACAACTGTATCATGCTCCTGCCAGCCAGCGCTTGCTGGCATCCATAATAGTGTCTGGATTTGATGATTGAATATGGGAAGGATTCCCAGGTAGAGCAGTCTCTGGATTGTCTTTCCTTCCATCTCAGCATCTAGTGAGATGATCATATTTTTTCCTTGGAGTTTGTTTATATAGTGAATTACATTGGTGGATTTCTGTATAGTAAACCATTCCTGCATCCCTGGGATGAAGCCTACTTGGTCATGATGGTTGATTGTTTTGATGTGTTGTTAGATTCGGTTTGGAAGAATTATATTGAGTATTTTTGCATCGATATTCATAAGGGGAATTGGTCTGAAGTTTTCTTTCTTTGTTAGGTCTTTGTGAAGTTTAGATATAAGAGTAATTGTGGCTTCATAGAATGAATTGGGTATATACCTTCAGTTTCTATTTTGTGGAATAGCTTGAGGAGTATTGGTATTAGGACTTCTTTGAAGGTCTGATAAAATTCTGCACTACACTCATCTGGCCCTGGTTTTTTTTTTGGTTGGGAGACTGTTAATGACAGTTTCTTTTTCATTAGCAGAT
>NC_045030.1:44464697-44465711 GCF_008632895.1 Mastomys coucha
GTGTCCCATAAGTTTGGGTATGTTGTGGCTTCATTTTTGTTAAACTCTAGAAAGTCTTTAATTTCTTTATTTCTTCCTTGATCAAGTTATCATTGAGTAGAGAGTTATTAAGCTTCCACATGTATGTGGGCATTCTATTGTTTATGTTGTTATTGAGGAGCATCCTTAGCCCATGGCGATCTGATAGGATACAAGGAATTATTTCAATCTTCTTGTATCTGTTGAGGCCTGGTTTGTGACCAATTATATGGTCAATTTTAGAGAAGGTACCATGAGGTGCTGAGAAGAAGGTATATCCTTTTTTTTAGGATAAAAAGTTCTATAGATATCTGTTAAATCCATCTGTTGCATAACTTCTGTTAGACTCACTGTGTCTTTGCTTAGTTTCTGTCCATTTTGTCTTAACTGGAATTCTTTAAATTTTTAAAATTAATCATTATGTTCGTTTACATCTCAAATGATATCCCACTTCAAGGTTACCCCTTCCACCAATCCCTCCTTCCCCATTTGCCCTCCCTCCTCCCTTTTGCCTGTATGAGAGTGCTTTCCCCACCCACCCACACTGTACCCCCTCCCCATTCCAGCATGCCCCTACTCTGAGGCATCCAACCTTCCTGGGACTAAGGGCCTCTTAACTTTTACTCTCTGGCAAGGTCATCCTCTGCTAAATTTGTATCTGGAGCCATGGATCCCTCCAGGTATACTCCTTGGTTGGTGGTCTAGACTTTGGGAGAATTGGTAGTCAGGCCAGGCTATGTTGTTCTTCTAATGTTCTTCTAACCGCTCCTCCAGTCCTTCTGCCAGCATTCCTACCAGGTTCCCTGAGTTCAGTCTGATGGTTGGCTCCAAGCATCTACTTCTGCATTGGTTAGTTGCTGTCTAGACCTCCCCAGAAACTGCTACTCTTGGTTCCTCTCTGCAAGTGCCTCCTTACCATGGCAACAGCATTGTGTTTGTTGCCTTACAGACATGATGTGTCCCCTGATGGGGCTGTTCCTACTTGGTCCTTCTTTT
>NC_045030.1:44466211-44475690 GCF_008632895.1 Mastomys coucha
TTTAACTTTTTTTTTCCTGATGGGAAACCAGGAAGAGAGATAGATGACATGTAAATAAAGAAAATATCTAATAAAAAATAAGAAATACTAATATGAAAATTCAGGTTTCATCAAAATCACTTGTTTCAGAAGAAAATCTACATGGATAAAATGGAAAAATATTTTCTATATTAACTTTCATAAAATCTTTGGAACCTTTGTGTAAACTATTCTTGTATGATCATTCAGTTATATATTTATATTATATGATAATGATTTTCCTCTAAAAAAGAAAAACTTTGAGATGGGTGGGTGGCTCCATCCCTCAATCAGAGGCCATGGCTTACTGAAGGTGGTCTGCACAGGTTCTATCCCCCCCTCTGTGTGCATTATGGCTAAAGTCAGTACTCTTGGGTCCTGAGAGCCTCACATTTTTCTGGTGTCTGAGACCTTACAATGGCTATCCCCAGTTACTCATCCTACCTGCTATCTATTTTTATTTGATTTCCTGATCCTCTGTACCCCTCTCACATCTCCTTCAGTTTCTGATCCTGTCACCCTTATTTCCTCATCCTCCTTTCTTCCTCACTTAGCCCCCTCTCTTTCCATCTCCCACAATCATCCTGTTTCCCTTCAATGCAGGACTGAATATTCTACCCCTGGTCTTCCTTCCTTCTACTCTCCATATGGTCTGTAGGTTGTATCATAGGCATTGTGAGCTTTTGGACTAATACCCACTTATTAGTGAGTACGTGCCATGTGTGTTCCTTTGTGTCTGGGTTACCTCACTCAGGCTGATGTTTTCTTGTTCCATCCATTTGCCTGTGAATTTCATGAAGTCATTGTTTTTAATCGCTGCATAGTATTCCATTGTGTAAATCTACTACATTTTCTATATCCATTCTTCTGTTGAGGGACATGTGGATTGTTTCCAGCTTCTGGCTATTATAAATAAGGCTACTATGAACATAGTGGAACATGTGGTCTTGTTATATGATAGAGCAGAGTATCTTTTGGTTATATACCCAGGAACAGTATAGCTAGGTCTTCAGGTTGAACTATTTCCAATTTTCTCAGGAATAGCCAGACTGATATCCAAAGTGGTTTTAGAGGGCTAATATCCAAAATATACAAAGAAGTCAAGAAGGTAGACTCCTGATAACCAAATAACCCTATTAAAAAGTGAAGTACAAAGCTAAATAGAGAATTCTCAATCTCAAATGCCTGAGAAACACTTAAATAAATGTTCAACATTCTTAGTCATCAGGTGAATGCAAAGCAAAATGACCCTGAGATTCCACCTCACACCAGTCGGAATGGCTAAGATCAAAAGCACAGGTGACAACAGATGTTGGCTAGGATGTGGAGAAAGAGGAACACTCCTGCATTGTTGGTGGGACTGTAAGCTTGTTAACTGGAATTCTTGTAAGTGTTCTTCTTTATCTTGGAAAATAAAGACCCATGAAACAAAGGTCCATGAAATCTAAATTCTATGCCTTTGAAATATAAACGTGCCATGTCATTTCATTCATGATGTATCACCTTTGCTTTAGTTCATTGGGGATCTTATAAGACCATGTAGTACAGGTTATTTTTCTTATAAAAATAAGGTTATTTTGTAGAGTTCTGTAATTTCCATTCTATCACATTAGCACATGCTTGACAGGTTCTTTCTAGCTATGGAGCAAGTGAGACACTAGCAAGAGTACATAAAGAGTGGCCAGAGTTACCATGAGGAAATAGAAAACCAGAGGAGACCAGAATCCACCAGTGTTCTTTTTCTAAGAACCCATTCACGTGGGAACTAAACATTAATTGTTGATTATAAGTTTTAAATATGTGCCCATTGATGCCTTGCTTGTATATAGTATAGAAATTTTGGCATCTTTCTCTACAATACAGAGAAATATATATGGATTTGATAATACACATGAAAATTATATGAAAAGAAAATATGTTTCTAGGGATTAGAAACTGTTCATCTTAAGAATAATATTATGGATGTTTTAAATGCTTGCTACCTTTCATTAGATATTAGAATAACTAAAAATATTTTAATTACTCACTGTAAACAAAATAGAAATGGGGAAATTACTCTGGGTAAGAGGGGGAGTAAAGTATTATTGTTTTAAATACATAAAAATGAAAGTAATTCTTGTCCTAGCTGGGACAGCTGATTGTTTCACAATGAGAAGGCAGAAGAGCAAGAGACGAACTGTCAACTCTCAGCTTAGCTATGATGGAGGTAAAATCCTTTGGTGATGTGAGGGTCACTGAAGTACAGCCTTATTACAATGAAATCCAATGTCTAAAAATTGTTCTTAGAGCCAAGATTTTAAACTCTACTAAATATAAAACAAACAAACAAAAAGACTTTATATATTTATGCTCATTTAAGAAAATACTAGTAGTGATGTATTATTTTGAAATATACAGTTAATATGTTTGGAGTTATTTAAAATTTATATTGAGAAAAATGTATGTATTTTCAGTATTGCTGTAGACAAGCATCTACATAAAACTGTTAAATTGATTGTTGTTTTACACCAAACAACTTTTTTAATACTCATTTTTATTATTATAATATTTTATAAATTTTAAGGAATATGACAAAAAAAGATATTGTAGGTATTGAAGGGGGGTCTCTGGGAGGAGTTGGGGTACAAAACTGAAACAAGAATGTGATTTAATTGTACTTACTTAAATATGTTTTTAAATGTTAACAAATTTAGATAAATTGAAATCATATTACTTTTCTCATTATAATGCAATAAAAGTTAAAAAATTAACATAAGAAACTTATAGGATTGCAAAGAGAAAACCATTTCATGTACAGTCAAGTGACCTAAACCTCAGAGAGATGTGAGATTTGTTACTTCAATTGTTACACAAATTATTATAGTGTAAAAATTAAATCCATGTTGATTCTAGGCTATAGTAGTCTATCAATTATGTGTGTAGTAGAAGTTGCGATTTCAAGCTCTGTGGTACATATATGGAGATGTTGGTTCTTCTGCGAATCCTTTCCCTGTCCCAAGACAAAGATGATGAAAATTTCAAGTATTTTCCCTATGGATGATTGGGGCAGTTAGGGTCAAAGAAGTAGTACGACAGGCTTTCCTTTAGGTCATCCCATTTTCCTAATAGGAACTATAAACATCAGATAGTCCCATGGATTGCCAAACTTACAATCATGAGTTATTTTGCTATTTTTGGTAAACTTATGCCTGCTATACTTTTGATAAAATACAAGTAAAATATTTTCTGTTTCCTTTATTACTGAGGTACTTCAATTTTTGCTTCACCCACAGTTCTGTGGATATTTAGCTGGAGTTTAATTCCTATGTTACCTACCTTTTCCTCCATGTTCCTTTAACACCAGTATTATGTTTTCTTCTTGTTCACACAAATTTGTTCATTCATTTACTTATTAAAATTTCAATTACTACTTCAAAGTTCAACCACAACTGTTTGGATACCAATTTTGTTGCCCATGTATGAGTGTGACCCATGAACATGAAATTTGTGAGTCTGCTTCTACTTTACTTTCTCTACTAAATTTTAAACTCATTATTTGTACTTCCATTTCTGATTTGACCTAAGTTCTTTTATTAATATGCTCTATATCATCAGTGCAGGGAATACTAAGAATATTAAAATAATAATAATGTACATTTAGTAATAATATTAATATAGTAATAATAATGTATATTTCTCATGTTTAAAGGGGTTTAATAATGTTTCATATACCCATTTTATTTGATTTGTCTTGTCCTTAGTTCTTTCATTTATGAAGGAGAAAATATATATGCATGATTATAAAATATTTTTATATCTCTAAATTTCAGTAAACTTCACATAGGTAATACAAATTCCCTTTAACAAAGACATGATTTTTAGTTTTCATTGGACTTGAGTTCATGATGCTTCAACTTACATGTAATGTCTTATTGGAGTTGATGGAATTGCAAATCAAGCTTCCTTTGAGAAATAGAAATGACCTCATTTCAGTTAGATAGCTTTTATGTTAATGTGCATTATTTACAAAAGATTCACTTTGAGAAATTCAATTTACAGCATGAATAGTTCAATTTGCAGGTATGGTATGATTTTGGATATAGTTTAATTACAGTTAAGAAGTATCATCAAATCAATGAAGCTATGGATAGCAAAATCCAAGAAATAAACACATGTAGAGTTCTAGTAAAGACTACATTAAAAGCATATTTAGTAACAAGCAACTAAATGTGATATTCCAATACTTCTATACTCTATATTCTAAGTTGAAGTGATGTATACTTTCTTGGTGGCTTATTGACTTTGGAGGCCCCTTGTTATCTTAGCAGGAAAAAGTTACCTAGAAGTTTAATTTTCTATAATAACATACTTAGCTGTACTATAAGAATGTTTTAAAATATATTTCTTTCCTGTAAACCATACATTAAAGAGAATGCCACTAACAGTGGGTTCTGTGCTTTGAATCATACAGTGTATTAGTCTTTGTTGAGGCTTAGGATTGCATTTATGATTCCAGATGGCAATGGTTATAACAGGCAATTTGCCAAAAGTATGCCTAATTAATATTCATTTACTGTGCACAAATGTCAAAGGACTTCAGCTTTCTACTTCCCCTTAATGTTGCCTTGCAGATGCTCCCCATGAGCACTTTGTGCTAATTCATTTTTCCTGGCATGCATGCTTTTCTGTCATTTTTTTTCCTATTCAGACATCTACTTACACCAGTTCCTGGCTCTTAGTATAGGCCGGAAATGCGTCAATCAGTACAAAATTAACAAATTGTTCTCTATCCACAAAAGCCAGATGCTGACTGCAGTTACTTCAGTTAGGAGCCTTAGAAGATTTGAGACTTTACAGGCAACGTTAAATTTACTTGGCCAAATATAGCATTGTAAGTATTAAAACCTACCATTTGCCACATTGGATAAACGGAAAATGTGTATATTTTTTCAAATGCATGTTTTCCAACTTCATATGACAGCTTTTTGTCAAGTTTAGTCTACTCATACTATTTTTTATTAATAAAATAATTTGGCATATTTGAGTTTATTAATTACTAGTGCACTTAAAAATG
This sequence comes from Mastomys coucha, assembly GCF_008632895.1. NCBI lineage: Eukaryota > Metazoa > Chordata > Mammalia > Rodentia > Muridae > Mastomys > Mastomys coucha. The sequence goes on from NC_045030.1 coordinate 44,471,283, forward strand.
TTGGCTAGGTAGATAACATAATAAAATATACTTCTGATAGAAGCTATCTTTTGGAACCATAACACAAACAAAGATTGAGAGGTTTATCTTACTTTGACAATATCAGTGAGCATCTCATAATCTCTGGGTGTGTTATTATGGAAGCCACTCTATCTGTGTGCTCTAGTGTTACTTGAGTCAGGATTAAAATGACAAAAGCATTTTCACAGAGTAGTAATAAAATTTTAATATGACCAGAGCATATAGATGGAAGCTTCTCCACCTGATCTTTTACAATGAAGCAATTTGTTACAATGTCTCTTTTTGCTAATGAGAGGATTCTATGCCACTGTTATAATACAATCTATATATTAGTAGTTTTTTCCTCTGCAATGGAGATAACTTATTATTGGAAAATCTAAGCAAGAGAACCACTGATTCCTGTAGCTTGTTGGACTGTAGCTCTTTCTAAGATCTTTTACCTTCCCATTGTAGATTGAATCAGGTTTAGCACCTATGTCTTTCAATTTTTAGCCCAAATGTTTAAATTTCATTGGTAGCTACATCTTTAAACTTATTGTCTTATAAAACAATAAGCTTTATTATGACCTATAGTATGTTCTATGAATTAGTCAAGACGCCAACAGGAAACAAATGGAACATTCATAATACAGTAATTTGAGTGGGGATTGCTCATAGAATAATTATTTATAAAGATTTAAATTGTGTTTATGGGAAACAATAGATTTAGCACATACCCCATCAGATATTGACATTACTTATTTTATTATTAAGGAGATCAGAAGAAAGAATCAATTCATGGAACCCAAGACAAATATACACTTAAGAAAATCCAACTGCTATCACAACAGTCCCTTTCTCTTGAGGGGAAGCCCAAGGAGTAAATCCCTTTACTATTATTTTTTCATTTTCATATTATGCTGATGCCTTCCATTGCCTGAACCCAACTAAGAGTTATATCCCGAAAAAGTACAGGGATATAACAGGCCAGTTTATACAGGCCAGTTAACTAAGGAAGAAAGTCAGATATAATGAAGGATGGAGTCAATCCAGTGCAATTCTTCATCTTCCAGTCACATTTCTTTAACATATAGGTTGTTATAATCTTTTTCATATATTATATTTTTAATTCCTATATGATACAGCAGAATATTTTATTTGACATATTATACTGATGAAAAGTTAAATGTATTATAATATATTTAATTTGACCAGAGTCACACAAATAATAAATTCACACTACCCTTCCAAATATGACTACATATTTCTCAACAACATTATTATTAGCTAGCATTTTGAAGAATTATTGAGTTTAATCCTATCCTATCTTAAGAGGTAGTTGCTAATATGATTCCCTTTAGACAAGTTCAGAAACTGACAGTGAAATGAAATCTGTAATTATAGAATTTCAAAATCTGAAATGGTGGAGTCATTTACAGAAGCAAGATTAGAACAGGGGTATGCTTCTAGAGCTCATGCTTTCTGACCACACAGTGTTTTCTAAATTACTTTATTAGATTTTTACTGTTTATTTTTTTCTTTTCCAGTACAAAGATTTAGTCAGCATAGCCTATAGACTCTTCTCTTGTTTTTGATTTCTGTATGCTTTAAATAAAAGCAGAAAGAACTTGTAAAATATTGCTCTCACTCTTCAGACTATTCACAAAGGAAAAAAGGAATTTTCAAAGAAGAAAGGAATATTCAATGAAAAAGGAATTTTCAAAGAAAAAGAAATTCTTTGGTTCATGTTTGTGATTAGAGCCTTCAGTTCTTGTATCAACCAGAATTTTGATTTTCAGAATTTATTATTGAACTGGGAATATCTATGGCTTAGGTGACAATATGGTTATATATATATATATATATATATATATATATATATATATATATATATATAAATCTAACAAAATATATGTGTATGTGTGTGTGTGTTTTATTAGATGTTTTCTTTATTTACAATATCTCCTTTCCCAGGTTCTCCTCCCAAAATAAAATAAAATAAAATAAAATAAAATAAAATAAAATAAAATAAAACAAAAACTAAAACAAACCCCTGTTCTCTCCCTCCTCTCCCTGCTCACCACCCCACCCTCTCCTGCTTACTGGCCCTGGCATTCCCCTTCACTGGGGCATAGAACCTTCACAGGACCAAGGGCCTCTCTTCCCATTGATGACTGACTGTGCCATCCTCTGCGATACATATGCTGCTGGAGCCATGAGTCCCACCATCTGTACTCTTTGGTTGGAGTTTTAGTCCCTGGGAGCTCTGAGGGTACTAGTTAGTTCGTATTGTTGATTGTCCTAAAGGGCTGCAAACCCTTCAGCTCCTTGAGTCCTTTTTCTAACTCCTTCATTGGGGACCCTGTACTCAGTCCAATGGATGGCTGTGAGCCTCTACTTCTGTATTAGTAGGATACTGTCAGAACCTCTCAGGAGACAGCTATATCAGGTTCCTGTCAGCCAGCACTTGGTGGCATCCACAATAGTGTCTGGGTTTGGTGACTGAATATGGGAAGGATTCCCAGGTGGAGCAGTCTCTGAATTGTCCTTCCTTCAGTCTTTGCTCCACGCTTTGTCTCTGCAACACTTACCCTGGGTATTTTGTTCCACCTTCCAAGATGTATCGAAGTATACACATTTTGGTCTTCCTTAAGTTTTATGTGGTCTGTAGATTGTATCTTGGGTATTCCCAGCTTCTGGGCTAATACCCACTTATCAGTGAGTGCATACCATTTGTGTTCTTTTGTGATTGTGTTACCTCACTCAGGATGATATTCTCCAGATTCATTCATTTCCCTAAAAATTTCATAAGTACTCCATTGTGTAGATGTACCACATTTTCTGTAGTCATTCCTCTGTTGAGGGATGTCTGGGTTGTTTCCAGTTTCTGGCTATTATAAATAAGGCTGCTATGAACATAGTGGAGCATGTGTACTTATTATATGTTGAAGTATCTTCTGGGTATATGCCCAGGAGTGGTATAGCTGGGTTCTCTGGTAGTACTATGTACAATTTCTGGAAGAACTGCCAAACTGATTTCCAGAGTGATTGTACCAGCTTGCAGTCCCACCAGCAATGAAGGAGTGTTCCTCTTTCTCTACAACCTCACTAGCATCAGCTGTCACCTGAGTTTTTTATCCTAACCATTCTGACTGGTGTGAGGTGGAATCTTAGGGTTGTTTTGATTTGCATTTCCGTGATGACTAAGGATGTTAAACATTTCTTTAGGTGCTTCTCAGCCATTTGATATTCCTCAGTTGAGAATTCTTTGTTTAGCTCTGTACCCCATTTTTAATAGGGTTATTTGGTTCTGTGGAGTATAACTTCTTGAGTTCTTTGTATATATTGGATATCAGCCCTCTATGGGATGTATGATTTGTTAATTATTTTCCCAGTCTGTTGTTTTGCCATTATGTCCTATTGACAGTGTCTTTTGCCTTACAGAAAGTACAATTTTATGAGGTCCCATTTGTCAATTCTTGAATTTAGAGCATAAGATATTGGTGTTCTGTTCAGGAAAATTTCCCCTGCACCCATGTGCTTGAGGCTCTTCCCCACTTCCTTTTCTATTAGTTTCAGGGTATCTGATTTTATGTGGAGGTCCTTGATCCACTTGGATTCAACCTTTGTACAAGGAGATAAGAATGGATCAATTTGCATTCTTCTACATGCTGACCACCAGTTGAGCCAGCACCATTTGTTGAAAATACTGTCCTTTTTTCCACTGGATGATTTTAGACCCTTTTTCAAAGATCAAGTCATCATAGGTGTGCAGGTTCATTTCTGGGTCTTCAATTTTATTCCATTGATCTACCTGCCTGTTACTGTACCAATAACATGCAGTTTTTATCACATTTGCTCTGTAGTACAGCTTGAGGTTAGGGATGGTGATTGCCCCAGAAATTCTTTTATTGTTGTGTTATTTTTGTTGTATTATTCTAGGCTTTTTGTTATTCCAGATGAATTTGCAAATTGCTTTTTCTAACTCTGTGAAGAATTGAGTTGGAATTTTGATGGGGATTGTATTAAATCTGTAGATTGCTTTCAGCAAGATGTCCATTTTTACCATATTAATCTTGCCAATCCATGAGCATAGGAGATCTTTCCATCTTCTGAGATCTTTGATTTCTTTCTTCAGAGACTTGAAGTTCTTGTCATACAGATCTTTTACTTGCTTAGTTAGAGCCACACCAAGATATTTTATATTTTTGTGACTATTGTGAAGGGTGTTGTTTCCCTAATTTCTTTCTCAGTCTGTTTATCCTTTGTGGAGAGGAAGGCCACTAATTTGTTTGAGTTAATTTTATATCCAGCTACTTTGCTGAAGTTGTTTATCAGGGTTAGGAGTTCTCTGGTGGAATTTTTGGGGTCACTTAAGTATACTATCATATCATCAGCAAATAGTGAT
>NC_045030.1:44476608-44479237 GCF_008632895.1 Mastomys coucha
TTTGGATTTCCTCGGTTTCTGTTGTTATGTCTTTCTTTCCATTTCTCATCTTGTTAATTTAGATACTGTCTTTGTGCCATCTAGTTGGTCTGGCTAAGGGTTTATTTCTTTGGTTGATTTTCTTAAATAACCAGATCCTGGTTTGGTTGATTCCTTTTTTTTTTAAAAAGATTTATTTATTTATTTTTTATGTGTATGAGTATACTGTAGCTGTATAGATGGCTGTGAGCCATCATGTGTGTGGCTGCTGGGAATTGAATTTAGGACCTGTGCAGGTCCCGCTCGCTCTAGTGTAATGCACTGTAGCTGTCGTCAGATCTCATTACAGGTGGTTATGAGCCACCACCATGTGGTTGCTGGGGTCCGAACTCAAAACCTTTGGAAGAGCAGTCAGTGCTCCTACCCACTGAGCCATCTCACCAGCCCCCTTGGCTGATTCTTTGTACAGTTCTTTTTGTTTCCATTTGGTTATTTCCAGCCCTGAGTTTGATTTTTTTCCTGCCTTCATCTCCTCTTAGGTGAATTTTCTTCTTTTTGTTCTAGAGCTTTCAGTTATGCTGTCAAGTTGCTAGTGTTTGCTCTCTTTAGTTTCTTTTTGAAGTCATTCAGAGCTATGAGTTTTCCTCTTAGGAATGCTTTCATACACAATGACTTCTAATGGCATCTAAAGAGTATCCAAATTCATTTATGGTATCTACCTTGGATTTAGTCATAAATTAAATAACTAAAGATATATGAATCTATAGTCTTGATATTCTGAAACCTATTTACACAAAAATATATAAATATGTACCTATAGAAATATACATATTGAATTTAACTAATAATACCATGTGATTTAATCTGATGTGTAAAATACTGTACTGTTACAATTATATATATATATATATATATATATATATATATATATATAATAACCTAAGAAGAGCAGTAATAATACAAAGTCATTGTACTTTTAATTTAACCATTAAATAAGCATTTATCACATGCCATCATTGTCCTCGACACAAATTACCTTAACTTGTTTCTAAATTCAAGGAAATGTTTTTAAGCATGGATTCAGAAGCAAAACAATTTTTCCTCTCATTCATTTTAAGCACACTGTTATGATTTTGTATGCTGTTTACCTTTAATTAGTCCCCAAAACATACAAATATAGTCTCAAATCAGCTTAAAAGTAAGGCATCATCAAATACTCAAACGCAGTATCTTCATGATATTTATTCAATAAAGAGAATAAAATAAAGTATAGCAAAAGCATAAATGTAGAAATTCTCAATGCCCTAAAATTTATATCATTTTTCTGACTTTTAGTTCTAACACATATCTTGTCTCTTGGAAGAAGATATAATATGGGAAATGTTTCCCAACCAATAAACACAAATTATACTTAGTGGAAATAATAGAAGGGAAATTGTCTCAATGTTATTAGCTTTTACATTAGGATGGAAGTCTCTATAATGCTGAAAATTTAATAGTAGCAGCAACCTAATGGAGTTTTAGTTACAATGACCAAAATCTGAGGCAGACCCAAGTCTGTATTTGGTAATTTTATAGTTGTTAAATGACTATGCAATCAAGGCCATTGTTGATCTTTCTTGTTGTAAACAATAGAATATTCTCTTCTAATGGGTAATAAAGTTGACAATTTTTATAACAGATTAAAGTCAATCTAAAATAGAAAAGAGGAGGAGGCACTAATCAACTAGATTTTCAATTGTTATTTGTAGCTTAGGAGTTAATATATTTAAGCACTTTATTTTTCTGACCCTCAAAGTTATACTGAACATTAGATGCATTTTAAATTAAATGAAGAAAATAAACATAGTACTTATATTCAATAAATCCTAATGCTTGCCATCAATTTCAATCAAGAATCTAAAAATGTGACAAATTCAAATAATATAGAACATCATGTAAGCACTATATTATATAACGTAGGTTATCAATATACTGCTTCAAAAGAAGAGGTCAAAGAAGGTGGATGTATAAGGGAAAGCTTTAAGGAAAAAAGCCTTAAGTCTGAAGTAACTATAGTGGCTATTCCTGGTGGTCAACTTGATTATATCTGGAATTAACTACAATCCAGAATTGGAAGACTCACCTGTGGTCCTAATCTGGAGGCTGAGAGATACAAGTTTCTGACATGGATCTTGGCATGGAGATCTTGAGGCATAGTGGCTATGAATCCTAGAAGATTAGGACAGAATAATCTCCAAGTTCAAGGTCATCTGGGCGGGCCATACCTTTTGCTGGAGACCTATATAAAGACAATGGAAGAAGGTAGGCTCTCTTTCTCTCTCTCCTTCACCTGCTTGCCTTGTGGGACTGAGCAACTGCTAGATCCTTGGACTTCCATTCATAGCTGCTGCTGACTATTGTTGGGAGTTGGACTACAGACTGTAAGTCATCAACAAATTCCTTTATCATATAGAGACTACCATAAATTCTGTCACTCTAGAAAACCCTGACTAATACAGTGACAGAGAGATGTTAAGACTAAAAGTTCAACTGAAATTTAGAAAATGAAAATAAAATAAAATAAAACCCATTTTACTGCTGAACAAAAGAAATGAAAAATGAATATGTAACTTGTGTGTGTGTGTGTGTGTGTGTGTGTGTGTGTGTG
>NC_045030.1:44479363-44482931 GCF_008632895.1 Mastomys coucha
TGTGTGTGTGTATGTGTGTGTGTGTGGTTTAAGGACAGTGTGCACAGATTTGCTTGCTTGCATGTGCATTTGGATATAGTGGGCAGAGGCTAATATTACTTTTATGTTGTTCTCCACCTACACTTTGAAGCAATGTGTCTGGAGTTTACCACTTCAGCTGAAATAGTTGGCTAGGCAGAGCTAGGGATTTGTCTATTTCTGTCCCTTTATAGTTACATATACCTTCATACTGAAGCATGCTAGGAATCAGTTCAATGATTAAGACATTTCCACATCATACTGTTAGGGTACAAGACAATGGAGTGTGGGCTCTAACCCCAGTACCCCAAATGAATGGGAAAGTTTTACTATGAGTTGGATACAGAAAATATGCTTGGTTGATTATAGCATATGTGTATCTCTTTTTGTATATTAGTCCTTTTTTTGATAAAAAAGATACACTGAGAAAAGCAACTTAAGGAGATGGGATTTATGTTGTATTTACAGTTTTAGAAGGGAAACAGACCACCATGTTAGGGAAGACATGGTGAGAAAGTGTGAAGCCAGCACCAATAGTCAAGAAGCAGATTAAAAAGAGGAAATGGATCCAGTCTATGAAGTCTAAAAACTAGCCCATCAGTGACATACTTCTTTCCACATGGCTACAACTATTAAAGTCTTTATGAAATATCCAGGTATTGCTGCTAACTGGTGACTACCTAAGCCCATGGTATACATTTCATACTCAAATGAAAATATTACTGTTCTAAAAATCTTTGGTTTCTTGAAACAGCCTTAAGTTGTTCTTCTAATAGTTATATGCAGTAATTTGTTCAGTATTGATCTAGCTACATATCTTTCATTCTTTCTCTCTTTCTTTTTTTCTTTCTTTCTCTCTTCCTTCCTTTCTCACTTTTTGTCTGTCTGTCTATCTATCTATCTATCTATCTATCTATCTATCTATCTATCTATCTATCTATCTATTGAGATATAATTTCACTATGTACTATGGCTGGCCTAAAACTCACACTGTCACAATGTATGCAAGGCTCATCACTCTATGTCTCCTTAGTACTGGAAGTAAGGGTAAGAGTCATCACTTCTGGCTTATTCTATGGTAATATTTTATTGAGTAACATAGTATAGAGATAACATTGGTCTTGTAATATTATAAGGAAGCCGAAAACTCATATAATTTTTGCTTGTAACTGCCTGGTGTTTTTCTTTTTTTAATTTTTATTTATTTATTTATTTGAAATTTTTATTAGATATTTTCTTTATTTATATGCCATATGATATCTTCTTTCCCAGTTTCCTCTCTGAAAAATAAGAAAAAAATAAAATAAAAAACAAAAACAAAAACAAAATAAAACCTGTTCCCTCCTTTCTACCCCTGTTCACCAACCCACCCTCTCCTGCTTCCTGGCTTTGGCATTCACCTACACTGGGGCAAAGAACCTTCACAGATCCAAAGGCCTCTCCTCCCATTGATGACCAACTAGGCCATCCTCTGCTATGCATATGCTGCTGGAGCCATTAGTCCTACCATGTGTACTCTTTGGTTCGTGGACTAGTCCCTGGGAGGTCTGAGGGTACTAGTTAGTTCATATTGTTGTTCATCCTAAGGGTCTGCAAGCCCTTCAGCTCCTTGGGTCTTTCTCTAGCTCCTTCAATGGGGACCCAGTGCTCAGTCCAATGGATGGCTGTGAGCCTCTACTTCTGTATTAGTCAGGTACTGTCAGAGCCTCTAAGGAGACAGATATATCAGGCTCTTGTTAGCCATCACTTGCTATCATCCACAATAGTGTCTGGATTTGGTGCCTGTATATGGGATGGATCCCCACGTGAGGCAGTCTTTGGATTGTCATTTCTTTAGTTTCTGCTCCAAATTTTGCCTCTGCAACTTCTTCCATGGGTATTTTGTTCCCACTTTTAAGAAGGAATGAAGTATCCACACTTTGGTCTTCCTTCTTCTTGAGTTTCTTGTGGTTTGTGGATTGTATTTTGGGTATTCCAATCTTCTGATCTAATATCCACTTATCAGAGAGTGCATACCATGTGTGTTCTTTTGTGATTGTGCTACTTCAGTCGGGATGATATTTTCCAGATCCATCCATTTCCCTAAGAATTTCATAAATTCATTGTTTTTGATAGCTGAGTAGTACTCCATTGTGTAAATGTACCACATTTTCTGTAGCCATTCCTCTGTTGAGTGACATCTGGGTTGTTTCCAGGTTCTGGCTATTATAAATAAGGCTGCTGTGAACATAGTGGAGCAAATGTCCTTATTACATGTTAGACCATCTTCTGCGTATATGCCCAGGAGTGGTATAGCTAGGTCCTCTGGTAGTACTATGTCCAATTTTCTGAGGAACCACCAAACTGATTTCTAGAGTGATTGTAATCCCACCAGCAATGAAGGTGTGTTCCTCTTCTTCCACAACCTCTCCAGCACCTGCTGTCACCTGATTTTTTTTTTCATTTTAAAAATTTATTTATTTATTTATTTATTTATTTATTTATTTATTATCCCAATATCTCAGTATCCCTCACACAAGTCATCCCCCCTAATCCACCTTCTCCCATTTAAGAGAAAGGTAAGCCCCACTCTGGGTTTCACCCTCCCATACTATTCCCCCCACCTTCCCTGTATATCAAGTCCTTTCAGGACTAGGGGCATCCTCTCCTTCTGAATCTATTGTTGTTTTTCTCTAATGAATGTGTCCTCTATTAAATAATCCCATTAATTGATTCTGGACCTCAGTGCCTGAGCCATTGCTGTTTTGTTCAGGAAGTTGTCTCCTCTATGAATGTGTTCAAGGTTATTCCCCACTTTCTGTACTATTAGATTTAGTGTGCCTGGTTTTAAATTCAGACCTTTGATCTGACAAATGACTTGAATTTTGTATGTGGTGATAAATAAGGATATGTTTACATTCTTCTACACGCAGACATCCAGTTTTTCCAGCACCATTTGTTGAAGATGCTCTCCTTTTCTCATTGTATAGTTTTGGCTTCTTTGTCAAAAATCAACTGTTCATAGACGTGTGGGTTGATTTCTGGGTCTTTGATTCAATTCCATCCATCTACCTGTCTGTCTCTGTACCAATAACATGAAGTTTTCATTGCTATTTCTCTGAAGTACAGCTTTAGGTAAGGAATAGTGACACCTCCAGAAGTTCTTTTACTGTCCAGGATCAATGTAGTTACTCTGTTTTTTGTTTGTTTGTTTCTTTTTCCATACAAAATTGAGAATTGTTCTTCCATGATCGGTAAAGAATTTTGTTAGAATTTTGATGGAGATTGCATTGTGTAGCCTGCGCAGTCGTCTCGCCAGCAAGAAGACACGCGGATACTAGGTTCCTTCTGCAACAACGTTTATTTGTCTCCATCCATAGGAAATAAGGGTCAAACCAATAATCCGCACTGCTTATATACACCACAGTGTGGCGTGTCTGCCCACAGCGTGGCGTGTCTGCCCATGATTGGCTGTTCGCTCATTACCCTACATAACACCCTGGGATGGGCCGTGACATGGCGTCTTTTCACTCTATGCACATGCGCAAACAGTTCTCTACGCACATGCGCA
>NC_045030.1:44482942-44494297 GCF_008632895.1 Mastomys coucha
GCTCACTCTGTCCTGCAGTTCTGAAACCTACCAGCTGTTGTAAGGTTCTCCCGGCGTCCCGGGTTTCTTGGCACCAGCTATAGCCCGCACAGTAGTCTCGCCAGCAAGAAGACATGCGGACACTAGGTTCCTTCTGCAGCAACGTTTATTTGTCTCCATCCATAGGAAAAAAGGGTCAAACCAATAATCTGCACTGCTTATATACACCACAGTGGAGCGTGTCTGCCCACAGCGTGACGTGTCTGCCCATGATTGGCTGTTCGCTCATTACCCTATGTAAGGCCCCGGGATGGGCCATGACATGGTGTCTTTTTCACTCTATGCACATGCACAAACAGTTGTTTACTAGGAATCGACAGCGGAAGTAGGCGCCATCTTGCCACGGCGAATGCCTTTCCAGCTTTACCGCTCCCCACAGCATTGAATCTGTAAATTGCCTTTGGTCAAATGGCCATTTTCACTATGAACATGGAGAAACTTCCCATCTTTTAAAATCTTCCCCAATTTCTTTCTTCAGCAACTCAAAGTTCTTGTCATATAGGCCATTCACTTGCATGGTTAGAGGTACACCAACATCTTTTATATTATTTGTGACTCTTGTAAAGGGTATTGTCTCCCTAACTTTTATGTCATCCCACTTATTGCTTGGGTACAGAGAGCTACTGATTTCTTTGAGTTAATTTTGTAACCAGCCACTTTAGTGAAGGTATGTTTTTTAGCTATGAGAGTGTTCTGGTAGAATTTTGGGTGTCAGTTACATATACTATCATGTCAACTGTGAATACACATATTTTGACTTATTTCTTTCCAAATTTTATCACATTGATCTCCTTTAGTTGTCTTATTGCTCTAGCTAGAACTTCAAGTAGTATATTGAAGATATAGGGAGAGAGTAGACTGCCTTACCTTGTTCCCGATTTTAGTGGAATTGTTTTTAAGTTTCTCTCAATTTAATTTGATGTTGACTATTATCTTGCTATTGTCACTGAATTTTAGAATGTCTTTAATTTCTTTATTTCTTCATAGACTCAGTGATCATTGAATAGAGCATTGCTTAGTTTCCATGGGTATGGAGGCTTTCTGTTGCTTCTGCTGTTTTTGAGTTCCAGTTTTTAATCCATGATCTGATGGATGCATGGCGTTATTTCAATCTTCTTATATCTGTTGAGGCTTGATTTGTGACAGGCTATATGGTCAATTTTGCAGAAGGATGCATGAAGTACTGAGAATAAATGATCTATAGATGTCTGTTAGGTTCACTTGATTAATAATTTCTACTAGTTTCATTGCTTTTCTGTTTAGTTTTTGTCTGGATGTCCTGTTAATTGGTGATAGTGGGGTGTTGAAATCTCCCACTATTGATGTGTAAGGTTTTATGTGCTATTTAAGCTTGAGTAATTTTTCTTTTACAGATGTGCATGCCTTGGTGTTTGGGGTATAGATGTTCAGAATTGAGAGTTCACATTGGTGGATTTTTCCTTTAATGAGTATAAAGTGTCCTTCCCTGTAGCTTTTGATTAATTTTGATTGAAAATCCATGTCATTAGATATTAGGATGGCTACTCCAGATTGCTTCTTGGCCCATTTGCTTGGAAATTTTTTTCCAGCCCTTTATTCTGAGGTAATATCTATCTCTATAGCTACAGTGCATTTCTTATATGCAGTAGAATTATGGATCCTGTTTTCACATCTATTCCGTTAGCCTGTGTCTTTTTAAAGAGTAACCGAGTTCATTGATGTTTGGAGATATTAATGATGGATGATTTTTACTTTCTTATGTTTTAAATTTGGGTTCATTTTGTGTGTGTGTGTGTGTGTGTGTGTGTGTGTGTGTGTTGGGAGGGTGTTCGTGTGTATGTTTCTGTTTCTATTCTATTGGTTTTAATGGTGTGAAAATTTTATTTCTTATGTTTTCTTTAGTGCTGTTTGCCTCATTAGGTTGGCATTTCCTTCTAATATCCTCTGTATGACTGGGCTAGTAGAAAGGTATTATTTAAATTTTTTCTTGGAATATCTTGGTTTCTCCATCTATGGTGATTGAAAATTTTTGCTGGATATAGTAGTCTAGGCTGACATCTGTTGTCTCTTGGTGTATGCATCACCCTTGCTGAGGCCTTTCTAGCTTTTAGAGAAATTGGGTATAGTTCTGATAGGTCTGCCTTTATGTTTTTCTTAGCCTTTTCTCCTTGCAGCTTTTAAAATCCTTTCTTTGTTCTGTATATTTAGTGTTTTGTTTATGATGAATTGGGATGATTTTCTTTTCTGGTCCGTTCTGTTTGGTGTTTCATAAGCTGCTTGTACCTTCACAGGCATTTTTTTCTTTAGGATAGGGAAATTTTCTATGATTTTGTTGAAAATGTTTTCTGGGTCTTTGAGCTCTCCTTCTATTCCTAGTATTCTTAGGTTTGGTCTTTTCATAGTGTCCCAAATTTCCTGGAAGTTTTATGTCATGAACTTTTTAGATTTTGCATTTTCTTTGGCCAATATATTGATTTTTTTCTATTGTATCTTCTACACCTGAGATTCTTTCTTACATCACCTATATTCTGTTGGTCATGCTTACATCTGTAGTTCCTTTTCTCTTTCTTAGGTTTTTCATCTCAAGGATTGCCTCAGTTTGTATTTTCTTTATTGCTTCTTCTTCCCTTCTCAGGTTTTGGTCAGTTTTATTCCTATCCTTTACCATTTGATTGTATTTTCCTGTGTTTATATTATTTGCTTTTTCTTTTAATGCCTTTACCTGTTTGAATGTACTTTCCTGTATTTCCTTAAGGTATTTACTCATGTCCTCTTCAAAGGTATCTATCATCTTTATAAGGTTGGATTTAAGATCTTCTTTTGATTCAGTTTTATTAGGATATCCAGTGTTTGCTGTAGCAGGATAGTTGGGCTTTGATGATGCCATATTGATCTGATTCTTTGTGATTATGTACTTATGCAATTCTTTAGGCATTTTGTTTTTCCTGGTGTTAGCTGGATGATCCTGATGGCAGCAAGTCTTCTCAGGAAGGAGTGGGGGGAGTATTGGACAAGACATTGGAGGACAAGGTACAGAACTCTGGTGGCTGTACCTGAAGACAACCCCACTGGCAAGGAATTGGTGGGGCAACATTGCAAGCTGGTAGTTCTTGAGGTGTCTGTAGGCCTCCATGGGGTAGTAGTAGGCTCTTAGGGTTATACGATGTCTTCAGGACCAAAGAACAAGTCCAGAGATAGACAATAGAGTTCAGAGGATGGTGTACAATTGACCTCTGCAGGCTGTTTCCCAAGAATACATAATGGGATGGAGGGCAGATTTGAATTGGATGAGATGGGTAGAGCAGGATTCCAAGCTGGTTTGTTTTGGTGCCCCTGAACTTTTCCACCCTTTCCTCAGAATGCATCTTGACTATTAGATGAAAGATGACCATGTAGCTCTTCTCTTACTCTATAGAAAAAAACATCCTCAAGCAATGAGTAAGATTTATGCAATAACTACAACTGGTCAAAGGCAAGAACAATTGATCATGGGATATCCAGCCACAAGTGATAAACATAAAATAAAACCCCCACACCTAAATTCAGGCAATATTATACAAGTTGAGAACAGAAAAGTTGTAAGAGCCTGAGAAACAGGGCATCTTGCTATGGGATAGTTTCTTCTATCTATGACAAGAGGGCTGTACCCAGGAAATTACAGCAATATGACAAAATATCTGTATTATTAAAGATTGTATAACTTTATAAGGGGACAGAAAGGAATAGTAATGTATATTTCCCAGTGAATTATTGTAGAGATAACCCTTGAAGTATATTAAAAACTTCCCATTTCCTTTCACATTTTATAACAAGTGTCTACCTGAGGGCACACTGGAAATTCACAGATTGAAACCTCAGTCATAACTCTTTTCTGTAACTTTTTTACCAAACAGAAGCATGGTCATCAGCAGTTTTAATATTGTACAGTATCAGTATGGGAACATCTTTGGAGTGGCACAAAAAGAGATAATTTAAAATTACATTAATGAAGTAGATAAAAATGAGGGAGTAATTTGTAAGTAATATCTTTCTGAAATTTAAATGTTTTCTAAGTCCTTGTTCTTAAGAAAATTGAAGAAGAACCTAACTGAATTGCCAGCCAACAAATCATTCAAATTGGTTTTGAATAATAAATCAGCATGTAATTCTTGGCATATAACTCAAAATATATTCAAATAATTAAGAAATGTTGCTAGAGTAAAATTCACTTTATTTCTCCTTAATTGTATATGATAACAAGTTACTTTGTGGTTAAATTTTAGAAATGAAAGAAAATTAGTAAAGTTATTAAGCTTGTGTCATTCTAAAATATAATTCAACTATAAGCATCAACACCAATTAGTTGAAAATGTGTCATTTTAAGAGAAATACTTCCAATCACATTTTTATCTTTTAATCATTTGCCAAAATGGATGTGATTCTGTTGTTTGAATTGCCTACTAACTAGTGATGGTTAATTGCAGGAATAAAATCCAAAATGTGATAAATGATCAGTATATTTTAAGTCTGTTATCATTATGAATTAAGGTAAGATATTGTAGGAAAATTAGAATTGAAAATCAGCTAGTAGAAGAATAATAATAATGAATTATGCCAACTGTTAATGCTTTCTGTGCTGGATTATATTTTTTTCAAATAAATAATAGTAATAATCTAGTAGAAATCAAAGAACTATGGCTTTTAGATTTTATAGGAAACATTTAAAGACAAATTATGACAAATTTAATATAATGCTTATAATATGATTCAATCACATCTATTGTAAATATTTAAATATTCAATATGGACAAAATGTTAGTTACTCTTTATTCCTTTAGTCATATTATTCTTTTAAAAATTTAGCATAAATAGATCTATGAGGAAAATGGACACTTCCAATATTACTTCTTGGAATGTTAATCAGTAATTCCATTTAGAGATAATTTGGAAAGTATATCAAAACTTAAAATGAAGTGCTTCTGATACATAAACTTCCTTTTTAAAGTTAGTCTAAAGAAATTGCCATGAGAAATAATAAAAACTTAACTATAAAGAGGTTTATTACAGCTATGTATAAAACATAAAAAAATAAAAACTGTATGAAAAGCCAAAAATGCTAACCTCTAAATGGGAAAATATTATGAGTATATTTCCATGAACTTATTCTTCCAAAACTTAGATCATTGGCAAAATGGAGACATAAGAAATAAAAGACTCAGAAAGCAGTGAATGACTATAAAACAAAACAACAAACAAACAAACAAACAAACAAAACCCAAAAAACAATGTATTTTTGACACAACAGGAAAACTGAATTTTTAATTGTGACAGTGTACATAAAACCTATGTAAATCCAATACAGAATAAATCCCAGAATGAGGAGAGGTGTTGAGTAAGAAGTCTCACTTGCTCTGAAGACAGAGGGTCGGTTTTCTCTAATAATATGGCCCATGATAAGTTAACCATGCTCCTGTGGAATAAAATCTAAAGTGTATTAGCAATCAGTATATTTTAAGTCCCTTACAATTAAGTTAAGGTCAAATCCTGTAGGAAAATTAGATTGTAAAATCAGCTAGTGGAGGAAGAGTAATGATTTTCTTTACAAACCTATATGAAATAGTCACAAAACAACATATATATTGTGATGCTACTTCCGTAAACTGATTTTAGGTATATGTGCACCCATGCAAACATATATAGAAAATTGATCAAGAAAACTAGCCAGCAAAATATTATGCTTGTTTAATCACTTTTGTTCTTTATAGTTTTTGCTTTTGCTTATACAATTTTTTATCTTTTCTCTTTGTCCCTGCACAGCTTGTAGGCAGCACATATTTTTGGTCAAAAATATGGTTTTGTGGGTGATTTGCTGTCCTTATCCCAACACTGGGAATCCCTCCTGACTACAGGAAGTGGCCTCTTTAGGATTCATATACCCTACTACTAGGAGTTTCAGCTAGAGTGACCCCCACAGATAGCCTGTGGCCTCTCCCTGTCCCAGGTCTCTGGCACATGCTAGAGGTTCCCCTCCTACCAGGAATTTCCATTCTGTCTCTCTTCCTCTTCCTACCCCTGATCCTCTCTACTCAGCTGCCCTCCCCATCCTTTCTCTTACTCAGTTGTGACATTTTAATGCATGCATATAATGCATTCTAATATCTACCCCTCTATCAGCTTGCCTTGTCATTTTTGTCCCATCCAGTATTACCTTCTGGTTTTGTCCATTTCCTCTTTTCCTATCTCCGTAATTTTTATCAGGCTTCCTTGTTTTGTGATAATGTGTCTCTTCTTTGAAAATTAGGACTAACCTCATTTATCTTACCACACTATGCAGAGCAATGCATAGTTGTATTTTATACTGAAACCAGAGGGATATTATCTATTCAGACTCATTAATATGTCTACTAACCAAGGGCCATCTACTTCCATTAGATGTTTGAGCACTATCCGACGTTGTTAAATTCCTTCCTTGTCTCTTTTCATTATCAGTGACCAAAAGTAGGAGATGCCATGGGACTTTGAAGAAGATGGGGATTAGAAGACATAATTTTCTACAGTAAGATTTAATTTAAAGGAACATTTCAATGTGATGTATATGGATGGTTTATTTCATTCATTTCCTATAAATGTTTCTGAATTTCCTCCTTAAGAATATCTTTAATTTTATAATTGCTTGCTCTCATTCCTACATTATACTTGTAGTGACTCTTGTTTCTTACATAAGTTACCAAGCAAAAAGGACAAAAGGTGGTAACATGTACTTGTTTATTTAACCTTGCCCCCCCCAGCAGCATTTGGTTGGATTTCTAATAAAAAAAAAACAAACATTTTTTGGAAAAGTAAAACTAGCTGAAAAGGTGAAAATTTCAAGCCTTTTATTGATTAAGGTTATTTTGTACATAACATAATGAAATAGATCAAATTTTGTTAAGCTCCAAGAATCTCCTATAAATGATTTTCAGTTGCTCTCAGAAGGACACCTGCACACTAGTAGTAGTTGAAGAAGCATCTTGTAAGGTCTGGCATTGGAACCTCTCATTTTTACACAGACTGAAAGTATACAATTTGCATCTTCTATTATAGAAGCAAAGAGTGTCAAGAATAAAATAAGTAGTATGTGGTACGTGGATTTGTTGATGTCTATATTTTCTTGAAAATAGATTCTTCTTTCTTATAATATATCCCAACCACAGTTTCTTCTCCCTTATCTTCTCCCAACCCCTTCCAGGTTACCTCTTTTCTAGATCCAGTCCCTCTGTTTCCCTTCAGAAAATAGCAGGTCTCCAAGAGACAGCAATCAAACATGACAAAAAAAGAGACACAATATGGCAAGGCAAAAGCCCTCATATCAATGCTGGACAAGGCAACCCAGGAGTAGGAAAAGAGTTCCAAGAACCAGCAAAAGAGACAGAGATGCTTTCATTCTTAGGAGTCACACAAAAACCACCAACCTAAAAATTGGATGTATCTTAAGCAGTTTTGACTCATTGGAACCCTTTACATTTGAAATTTCATGTGCTTGTTTTCTTTCTACTTAACTACTTTTCATTCTTTTTTTGAATTTGTTAAGTTTGAGAGATTTGAGTCTTATTATTTACAACCCCAACTCTTCTCAGATCTACCACCCCTTTCCTAGTTACCCAATTTTGTGTCTTAAAAAGCTTTTCTTTTTTTGTTTTCTAGCACTTAGTAAATAGTTGCATAAATGACTTTATATTGACTTCCTTATTATTTTCTAGTTAGCAGTATATAAATCTTATCTTTTAATAATTGTCCTAAATATTTTCTCATTTTGAATGCTACTACAAGTGAAAAATATTATTTTCATTTTCTTTTAAGTTTTATTTCCAATATATCAAAACAATATTGTTGTAGTCTGTTTGGTTTTACTCAATTCATTTATTTTGGTTCTAATATTTATAGAGTCTCATGTACAGTATTATGCTAATTACAAATAGTTATTTAACTTCCTTACTAATTTAGATACTTGTAATTTCTATACTTATTTTTTTCACTAATTGTGGTGGCAATTAGGATCTCTAGTACAATAACCATGGCAAAAACAGACATAATTTTCTTGAACCTACTATGGGGAATATTTTCATTCAAACACTATTTTGTTGTTTCTGAAATTTATGACTTTCTGGCTGAAATTTACTCTTTTATTTTTACTTTAATTTTTTTTACTATAATTCTTTTTAAATGTGTCTGGAGAGGTGACTCATTTGTTAAAAGTACCGGCTACTCCTCCAAAGGAGCCAAGTTTGATTCTCAGTACCCACATGACTGCTCACAGATATCTGTAACTCCAGTTTCTGGATATCCAGTGCTCTCTTCTGACCTCTACTGGAACCACAAATGCAAGTGGTGCACAAACTACATGGTAGAAAAGCACCCATGCATATAAAATACATTTAAAATTAAAATTGTGTGTGTGTACGTGCACACCCACACATCATCATATGCATGTATAATTCAGGTGACACATTTTTGGGAATTGTTTTTTTTTTTCCCTTTTATTACTTGGGTCCTGGGAATTGAATTCAGGTTCACAGCCTTGGAGGCAGACACCTTTCCCCACTTGCTAACCTGGCAATTCATTTCTATTCTAATTTTGTATAGAAAATAATAAGGGAAA
This sequence comes from Mastomys coucha, assembly GCF_008632895.1. NCBI lineage: Eukaryota > Metazoa > Chordata > Mammalia > Rodentia > Muridae > Mastomys > Mastomys coucha. Next base: position 44,491,578 of record NC_045030.1, read on the forward strand.
TAATCATTACTGAAGTGGTCATATACATCTTATTTCAGTGAGTTCTGTATATTACATTAAAATTTTCACTTTCAAATGCTACCAATATATTCTCTCAAAGTATTTTATCCAATATATAATTCTCAAGTTTTTATTTTAAATAATTAATATATTTTTGGAAATTCAAATTCATTTTATTCTAGCATTCATATCTTCCATAATGTATCTTAAAGTTCCTATAATTTTCTTCAATTGTAAAAATTAGTTATGCAACAAATACCATAAATAAACAATTTCTCTAATTTTAGGCAATGTGCCCTTTGTGCATTTTTATAAGTAGAGATGAAAATAATATCTTTAAAATCCTTTGAGAGCTATTATATTTTCATACCTTTAATATATACTCACCTGAGGGTATTTGTTGTTGTTCTTTACTTTTTAATTTCATATTCAGTTCTAGGAAGTGAACCAAGGATTCATGCATACTAGGCAACACTTGACCACTGAGCTATAACCCAAGCCCCTTTTAAAAAATACTTATATACTTGATGTAGATAATGATTACTTTACAGATATCTTCTTTGTATCTGAGAAATATAACATTAATTTATACATTGTATGAAACAAGTTAAAAGCTCTCAAAATTGTATACAGAAATATATTCTGAGAAAAATATATATCTCAAATTAAGTAATATTAAAACCAACTAAAGGTTCATTTGATCTGAAGAGAGAGAGCATATATGTGTGTTTGTGTGTGTGTATAACTATTGTATGAAGCTAAAAGGAAAATCCCATCAATTAAACAAAACAAAACAAAACAAAACAAAAGAAAGAACAAATGCTGAAGAGATGGCTCAGCAGTTAAGAGCACTGACTGCTCTTACAGAGGTCCTGAGTTTAATTCCCAGCAACCACATGGTGGCTCACAACAATCTGTATTTGAATCTGACACCCTCTGCTGGTGTGTCTTAAGACAGTGATAGTGTACTTACATATATACAGTAAATGAACCTTAAAAGACCCAAATTTATCAAATGCTCATTAATTGCAATTAGTTTACAACCAAATTAAAAAAGATAGTATGTGGTAAGTTTATGCTCTGCTGCTTACATAAACCTTAGCACAGCAGTCTTCAAGCCATGGTTTGAGTCCCACCTCAGTATCACATATCATATTCTGCATATCAGATATTTACATTATGATTCACAGTAGTAGAAAATTACAGTTATGAAGTAGCAATGAGAAAAATTTTATGATTTGGGTCATCACAACATGAGGAACTATATTAAAGGGTCACAGCATTATGAAGGTTAAGAACCAGTGCCTTAGAGAATTATTTTACCTAACACTTATTTTCAAGAATGAAATTAGAAAATGGATAGTCATAAGATCTTTTTTCATAGTGAGTACCTTACTGATACCGTATATTGAAAACTTTCTGAACAATTCTGCAAGTTATGTAATTTTGGGAACCTTGTACACAAATTTCTTTATATCAAGTGCTTCATGTAATTTAATGTTGGTGCCACTCCACTGAATGTGGAATTTACCTAATTTGTAACATTATTACAAATGATAAATTTATCTTATACATTTATGTGGTATTGATCTATTGTGTATTTATTCTCTATAGGTAAACTAATGATTTTGTGTATATCTTCTATTCAAGATTTCTAACCAGAGTCTGTTATTTTATATTTTTTTATTATAAAGGTTGTTTTATATAAAACAACAATCAATTTAATAGTCTTATGTAGATGCTTGTCTACAGTTATAGTGAAAATCCATTTTTCTCAATATAAATTTTAAATAACTCCAAACATATTAACTGCATATTTCAAAATAATACATCACTACTAGTATTTTCTTAAATGAACATAAATATATAAAGTCTTTTTGTTTGTTTGTTTTGTATTTAGTTGAGTTTAAAATCTTGGTTCTTACTGTGGTACAAGCCCAAAATAAGAACAATTTTTAGACATTAGGTTTCATTGTAATAAGGCTGTACTTCAGTGACCCTCGGATCACCAAAGGATTTTACCTCCATCATAGCTAAGCTGAGAGTTGTTATTTCTGCTGCACCAAGAAATAAATTATAGGCACGATTTTTGAATACAGACTTCCTGCTATGGTCCAAGCTATTTGACTTAAGTGAGTGAATTTATTCTCAGCCCACAGAGAACAAGTTACATTCATTTAAGAAATGATGAGTGTATTAAGATTGTCTATACATAAAGTCATTCACCAAGTGTTTCAATGAACAATGATTCTGCTAGGAGGGTAGCACAGATATTATGTGAGGGTAAGAATTTGATTCACTAGCTATGATAATTTGGAAAAGCATTCATCTCAGAGAAAGAGTAATTTATAAAGTCCTCTTCTTCAAATTTGATACAGGAGTTCCAAATGTCAAGCAAAGTATTCAGTCACACTCTTGTTCTCTTACAAGCAACCTCCCTGGTTAATCGTCTATGTTTCTTTTAGGTATATAAATACTTTAAAGTATATAAGCTTTTCTGAAAACCATAGTATAGTGAAAAACCTGGAATAAAAAATATTACTATTAGTGAGTCTGAGATAGGAGAAGCAAGATTTCAAGACCCTTATCTTATACACAGCCAGACACTGTCACAAACAAACAAGCTGAAAGAGTATATAGATTGTACAATGCTGGACCTATTTCTCCAATTACCAAATTAGAGAGACTATTGGATGACAATCAACAAATTTCTAATTCCT
>NC_045030.1:44494589-44496378 GCF_008632895.1 Mastomys coucha
ACCAAGTCCTCCAGGATTGGTTCCCTGTCAAACCCTCATTAGCATACACCTGCTCAGGAGGGACGCATATGCAGTATACACTCACTCGGGAGGGTGCATGCGCAGTAGAATAGTTTGTTGCTACAGTGTATCAGGAACCAGCGCCATCTTGGATACGATCGTCTAAGCGGCCGCTTCTAGGCAGCTGACGATCGTATCTGCGTGGCTGCCTACAGGGAGGCACAGGGCATGCTCACCTAGGGCAGGGGGAAAGAATTAAGGCTGTTTGGAGCCCTGCTCATCCCCGCTTCAGCCCAGTAAAAAGCAGCCTGTGTCTGACAGACATCCACCATCTTGGATACAATCGTCTAAGCGGCCGCAGCTGACGATTGTATCCAAGCAGCTCCCTACAGTTTTCCATCTATTATTCTTTGTAGGGCTGGATTTGTGGAAAGATATTGTGTAAATTTTGTTTTGTCATGGAATATCTTGTTTTCTCCATCTTTGGTAATGGAGAGTTTTGCAGGGTATAGTAGTCTGGGCTAGCATTTGTGTTCTTGTAGGGTCTGTATGACATTTGCCCAGGATCTTCTAGCTTTCATAGTCTCTGGTGAGAAGTCTGTTGTAATTCTGATAGGCCTGCCTTTATATGTTACTTGACCTTTTTCACTTACTCCTTTTAAAATTCTTTCTTTGTTTAGTGCATTTTGTGTTTTTATTATTATGTGATGGGAGGCATTTCTTTTCTTGTCCAGTCTATTTGGAATTCTATAGGCTTCTTGGCTTCTTGGTATGTTCATGGGCATCTCTTTCTTTAGGTTAGGGAAGTTTTCTTCTATAATTTTGTTGAAGATATTTACTGGCCCATTACATTGGGAGTCTTCACTCTCTTCTATACCTATTATTCTTAGGTTTGGTCTTCTCATTGTGTCCTGGATGTGTTTTGGGTTAGGAGCTTTTTGCTTTTTGCATTTTCTTTGACTGTTGTGTCAATGTTTTCTATGGTATCTTCTGCCCTTGAGATTCTCTCTTCTTTCTCTTGTGTTCTGTTGGTGATGTTTGCATCTATGATTCCTGATTTCTTTCCTAGGTTTTTTATCGCCAAGGTTGTCTCTCTTTCTGATTTCTTTATTGTTTCTATTTCCATTTTTAGATTCTGGATGGTCTTGCTCATTTCCTTCACTGGTTTGATTTTGTTTTCCTGTAGTTCTTTAAGGGATTTTTGTGTTTTCTCTTTAATAGCTTCTAGCTCTTTAACTGTGTTCTCCTGTATTTCTTTGAGGGTGCTATTTATGTCTTTCTTAAGGTCTTGTATCATCATCATGATAAGTGATTTTAGATCTGAACCTTGCATTTCTGGTGTGATGGTGTGTTCAGGACTTGCTATGTTGGGAGAATTGGGTTCTGATGATAGCAAGTGACCTTGCTTTGTGTTGTTTATTTTCTTACCCTTGCCCCCTGCCATCTGGTTAACTCTAGTGCTACCTGCCCTTGCTAAATCTGACTGGAGCCCGACCTTCCTGTGATCCTGGTTGTGTCAGAACTCCTCAGAGTCAAGCTGTCTCTGTGATCCTGTGATTCTGGGATCCTGTGATCCTGGGCTTGTTAGAGCACCTGGAAGTGGGGCTTCCTCTGTGTGTTGTGGGGCTGGCTGGGGAGCTTCCACCCAACTTCTGCTCAGTACCTCAGCCCAGAGAGACCAGAAGGAACTGGAGTTACTGGGCTGGTGGAGTTCCTGTGTGCCTGGTCCTGATGGTCCCAATGACTCCCAGTGTTGGGACAGATGTTGGTTCCTGCTCACCTCTGATCC
>NC_045030.1:44496975-44509374 GCF_008632895.1 Mastomys coucha
TGTTCTGAATACATGAGTACAACCAGTTCAGTTCATATAAGATATCTTGTATGTATATGTTCTTAGAATCAGTGTTAGTAGTTGGAATTTTAAGTAGATATTCATCTATTTCATACAGTTTCTCTGATTGATTTACATATGATTGCCCTTGCCCCATTTAAGTACTTAGAAGATGTAGTAGTATTTCAGGTTTATTCTTTATCTTTGTTATTTATGTCTTATACCTTTTTAATGTTCAGTCTAGTCAAACAAGGATGATATTAATTTTCTTTTTGATTTTTCTAGCCAAAGGTTGGTTCTTATTTTTTAAATAAAAATGTTTTCTCACTGTTAATTTAACTAATACCAACTATTAATATTTTTTCACCCCTTCTGCGAATTTTGGGTTTAGTTTGCACTTGTAGTTTTATAAAGTGGATGATTAATTTTTAAGGTGGTGTAGATCTTTAAGGTTAGTGATTTGGGACTTAATTATTTTGTTTGTTTTGAGGAAGGTATTGGTATTTAATTCAGGATGTTCTCAAACTCAATTTCTCTGCTCTGACTCCTTAGTAAGAACATTTTGTTCTTATTATTAGCAATTGTATACATTTATGCTCAACTCTTTTGTTATAGTTTATAACATTTTATTTTAATTATATTACAACATTTCTTCTTTTCTTTCCTCCTTCCAAACCATTCTATATACCCCTCCCTTCTCTCCTTTAAACTCATGGCCTCTTTAATTAATTGTTATTAATACATATCAATATATGTATGTATTCCTAAATATGACTTGTTCACTCCATATAATATTATTTGTATGTATCTTTTCAGGGCTGAACATTTTGTTCTTGTCAACAACTTCTCCCACTCCCAGATTTTCTCAGTTGCCTTTAGTTTTTTCGTTTAAAGACTGGGGCCTTGTGGATCTTAGAAAAAAGTCCCTGATCCTCTGGCTCTTACACTCTTTCATCTGGTCTTCTACAAAGTTTCTTATGCCCTAATTAGGTATAGGGATGTTCTGTAGATGTATCCATTAGGACTGGGTTCTATAATTCTGCATATTGATTGGTTGGGGCTTTCTGTATTGGTCTCTGTTATAGCCTAGGATATAATTGATATATAAAAATTGAATATATAGATAATATATAGTATAATATTTTGATCTATTTATACATTATTAAGTGATTTACTGTGATCAAGCTAAAACCATATCTGAAACCTCATAGAGTTATTATTTATCCTGTCGTGAGAATATTTAAGACATATTCTTAGAAAATGTCCACGTATGTAACATGATATACCTTAGCCACATATATGAGATTTCCAAAAATCATTTTTATTTTTTGAAGTGAAGATTATTACAATTCATATCAAACATAAATAGAATTATCATTAGGACATTCTTTTTCATAAAAAAACCAAAAATGTGTATTTTTCTGCTGTGAGATGTATCTTATGAGTATATGTTATATGTAATTGATATAGAATTTTCTTCTCTGGGATGGGAAGTGTTGAAGAGACACATATAAGTAAAATCATGTGGAGTGAACAGTTCATATTTAGGAATACACACATATATACATATATGTATATAATAATAATTGATGTCATTACCCAATGTGATAGATCAAAATAATTTTTATGTATTTTTTGTACATTTTTCCTGGGTTTGATTAATTTCCTTAATAGCATCCAGGAGGATTATAATTAACATCTAGGTTTATCAAAATCAGATTCAGATTAACAATGATGTAATTTCAATTGTTTATTAAGATTCACAATTTTGGGTAGTAATGTACTTTATTTGGTAGAATACTGGCCTAGTATGAACCCTGAGTTCAGTCCACAGCATTAAAAATTCTCTGTAATTCAGAAGTGGAAGCAGGAGAATCAAAAAAGTTCAAGGTACTTCTCAGTTACATAGAAAACTCAGGTCAGTATGATCTAAGTGAGAGACAGTTTCAAAATATAATGGTAACATGAAAACAAAATGAAACAAAAAAAAATACAATTCTTTACAACTCCACTTTCTTTGTGATTTTATCATGGAAATTGCATTTTGTACCTTTTATACACCTTTCACAACATACTATTGCTTTATGCATCAGCTTATAGCTTTATATATAATATTTAGTTGGTTGATAATAGATTTTTTCAGAATATATTCTGATCATTGTTTCCCTTCTCCCAAATTCTAGCTTATCTTCCCCACCTTTCTAAGCATCAAAATCTACACTATTTCTTTTCCTCATTAGAAATCCAACAAAATACTCACAAACACACACACATACGTGTGCACATGCATTTCCATGCACACATGCAAGCACACAAACACTAGAATAGGACAAAATAAACAGTAAGAAAAGCACCCAAAGAAGCACACTCAAACACAGAAATCCCATCAAAAAATAAGATTGGAAACCATGTTATATGAGCAAAAGACCTATAAAGCTAAAAGCCCTGGGGTGAGATTTGAGGGAGACATCCAAGTTAGATCTTTGTGTTCTGTTTTACTTACTGCACATGATCTCCTATGTGTCTTCGATTTTGTTCTCAACTACTGCAGGAAGTAGTAGCTCTGATGATGGCTGAGCAAGATACCCATCTATTATTATAGCCAAAAGTTGATAGGAGTCATTTTCTTGCTATATTCCTTTAGTATACAGTTATATTTAGTTTCACCCTAGGCTCATGACATATTTAGTTCTTGGCCACGTGAGCAGTGTCAGGCATGGACTCTATCTCAGGGAATGTGCCTTAAATGTAACCAGGTAGTGGTTGGTTACTCCCACAGTTTTTATGTCACTATTGCACCAGAATATCATGCAGGCAGATCACCTTTGTAGATTTAAGGGTTTGTAGCTATTTAGGTGTTTACATTTTTCTTCTGGCAGTATTCAGCATATCTTCCAGTACCATGAACACTAGTCAGGAGAAGAGAAGGCTCTAGGTAGATACCATTTTGACTTCTCCGTGTTCAATGAATTAAGTAGGTGTTGACTTTAGCATTAGAGCCTTACCATTATTAGTTTGTGGACTTGGCAATAGCCTGAGTTGTTTGGAGGTGCCCATGGATCCTGTTTTGCCTACAATTCAACTAGATGGACCCTATTACTGACATCAGAGCTTTCATTTGGTGGTGAGATATTTCTAGTTGGGACTTTGTCTCTACCATTATTTTGTGCTTACACACACACACACACACACACACACACACATACACACTCACACACATATTAAGAAGCTTTCCATATACCCTCTCAAATGACCCTTACTTTTAATTATCTCTCCCCATCATATTCTGTCGCTTATAACTCTTTTCCCCTTTCTTTTTGTTTAATTCTCTTGTTCCAGTCCATCCTGTCCAAACTATCATATCATAGTTTCTGACAACCAATGCACTACTATCTTTTTCTTTACTGAGAATCCCTTGTACACAGCAAGACAATCTTTTCTTGCTGCTTCAAAACTTTGTTTTCTTATCTATTGATAGTTTGATTATCTCTACTAGGACCCCACTGAGTTCCTTATATGAGCAGACAAATTGATTTCATCAAATTAAGAAATGTTACAGCTAGTATTTATTCAGTAACAATTTTTGCTTTTTTTTTTTAATTCCTCTCTTTGAGGGACTTATATTTAGTTTTTACTATCATGATTAAATGGAATTCTTTTGAAAAGTTTATTATTTTACTTACTTACTTTATATTGCCTCACTCTCTCTCTGACAATCCTTTTCCCACCACCTTCCACTTTTCCTCTGAGTAGATGAGGACTCCCTGGGTATCCTCATAGCCTGGCTCATCAAGTCTGCAAGTCTAGCTGCATCTTCTCCTACTGAGGCCAGACAAGGCAGCACAGATAGAAGAAGATATCCTATGTATAGGCAACAGCTTTGGGATAGCTCCCTGTCCAGTTGTTCAGGACCCACATGAAGACCAAGTTGTATATCTGCTACATATGAGTAGGGAGGCCTAGGTCCAGCTCTTTTATGCTCTTTGGTTGGTGGTTCAGTCTCTGAGAGCCCTAAGGATCCAGGATGGTTGACTCTGTTGGTCTTCCTGTGGAGTTCTTATCCCTTTGGGGACCTTAATCATTACCCCAAATCTTCTGTGAGATTCACCAAGCTTCATCCAATATTCAGCTGTGGGTGTCTATATCTGACTAATTCAGTTGCTGGGTGGAGCCTCTCAGAGGACAGTCATACTAGACTCCTGTCTACAAGCAGAACAGTTTCATTGATAGTGACAAATATTGATGCTTTCCCATGGTATGTGTCTCAGGTTGGGCCAGTTATTGGTTGGCTACTGCCTCATCTTCTGCTTCGTCCTGTCACTACATTTCTTGTAGCACATGCTGGCAATGATGTGGAGCAAGGGTAATACTCCTCCATTGCTGGTGGGACTACAAACTTGTATAATCACTTGGAAAACAATTTGGTGGTTTCTCAGAAATCTTAAAACCTCAAGAACCAACTATACCATTCCTGGGCATATAACCAAAAGATGTCCCATGATACCAAAAGGACACTTGCTCATTTATGTTCATAGCAGCTTTATTAATAATATCCAGAATAATAGAAACAACCTAGATGTCCCTCAACTGAAGAACGGATAGTGAAAATATGGTACATCTACACAATGGAATACTGCTCTGCTAATAAAAACAAAGACACTGTGAGTTTTGTAGGCAAATGGATGAAACTTGAGACTATCATCGTGAGTGAGATATCCCAGTCCCAAGAGGATATGCATGTACTTACTTATAACTGGGAAGGGGGATATCATCTGAAGTATAAACAAATAAAATGATTAATAAAAAATAAGTAGATATTAGCAATAAAATACAGGATATCCATGCCACACTCCACATACCCAAAGAAGCTAAAGAAGGAAGAAATAAGCAAAGATGCTTGACTCTCTTAGAAGGGTGAGTAAAATAGTCATAATTGGCAGATGGAAGGAGAAAATTAAATTGGAGAATGAATAGGGAGGGGAGTAGATGATGGGTTTAGTATTACATGTGGGGAAGGACAGGAGAGATGATATGATGGCAATGAGAATGAATGTAAATCTACAACTGACACAGGTCAGGAGGTGGGAGTCATCTCCATGACATGACAGAGACTTGGGATAAGGGAGGCACCCAAAGAATCAATGGGGTGACCTTAGTTGTGACTCACATTATTGAGGACATTGAACCTGAAGAGGCCACCTTATGTAGCCGGGCAGGAATCCCAATGAATGATAGGGAAATCAACCCACCCACAAAACTTTCGACCTAAAGTGTATCCTTACAAGTGGGATTCTTAAAGTCTATTTTGTTTTACTTTTGAATCTGTATGTTCTTCATATGTGGTACTTTTCATTAGCATATTTTAGGTTCACTGATTTCATTCCCATATTAATTTAGTGTCAAGTTCCACATTCATTTTCTGATTTACTTACCGTACATTTTACCCAGCATTTCTATTTAATCTTTATAAAAATGATTTCTTTACTTTAGTGAGAGTTTTATATTTTTTTCTAAGTTCTTTAGTTCTTTGAACACATGTAAGTAGCTGATTTATTTCTTTAAGTTTGATGTCTTATTTTCTTTGGGAATCATATCTGTTCAGTACATTTTAATTTATAAATGAATCTTTTGCATGCTTTGTGATTTTTTTAAAGAATTGTACATTTTATATATTTGGCAACTGTGAGAGTTCTTGTAATTGTTGTTAGTTACTCCCTTTTTTGAATTCTCTTATGTTTGTATTCTTTTCCTCCTGTGATCATTAATATTTCTGTGCAGATAACCATGTTACAACTTAGGCTGAAAAACCTTTTTTTAGGTGAGTAGTAAGTTAGCCTTTGATTTCTGAGACTCTCTATATTGCTATGATATGTTACAAATACAAACCAATGAATGATTTTTCATTACCTGTATTCTAATTTTTTGCATATACAGTCTCAGGTTTAGCCAGTTGTTAGAGGTTAAGGATTATTATTTCAATAAATTAATAAATTTTGCTGTGTATGCTTTGTTTTTGTATTTATCCCCCCAAAAATCATTTTATATAAGCCATGTACTTCAGGTCTTTCATTTTGAGACGGTTCTATTAGGAAGAACCAAAATTTAGGCATGTGCACTAACAAGAAAAAGTCACTTACGTAGACAGAATGAATTTTGAATAGTCAGATTTGCTTAAAGGAAAGATGGATCACTTTGTCAAGTAAGAACTTGCCAAGATAATTTATATGGAATACCACATTAAACAACCTTCATGATGCATTGTAAGTTAAATGAATTGTAAAGTCAATTATAATCATAAATTTCCCTAAGACTTACTGTAGTATATTCCAAATAACTACAAAATTTCAAGTCTAGAGTGATTTCAGGAATCTATTCATAACCATCTGATATGTAAGCAAACAATATATTTTTGAAGATTTGCGGAGTGGATATCCTTGACATTAGTGCAAAAATATATCTTGTTCTCATAGACATAAAGAATAGAACAGTGGCTAGTAGTGAGTGAGAAGGGAGAGAATCAGGAAGGACAGGGAAAAGTTGATGAATACTGAATAATAAAGAAATAGGTTTTATAAGCTCTGGTATTGTATTTCACAATAGGGTTATTGTAGTTGACAGTGTATTATATATATTATGCTTCTATCATATATCACCATAAAGTAAGTTTGATATATGAGCAGATCATTAGATAATGTGCATGTTAGTCAAAATATATTGTATCCCATAAGCATGTATAATTATCACAAGGGATTGAAGAGTTATGGAAAGATATATGCTCTTCAAATAAAACCACAGAATCCAGATTGCCTTACTGTTATTTTGTCTTACTTGTAACATTTGTGTTAAGAATAAGCAAATTTTATTAGGATGATCAACTGGTATCTTAGGGTCACATATCTCTGTGGAGTAGTAGAAATTAAATACTATCAAAATTAAGAACAATTTATCAAGTTAATGCCAATTAGTGTTTTTTTAATGGAAACAAGTAAAGCATAATTGTCTGTTATTGAATGAACTAATTAAACCTTTCCTTAAGCTGGTCTTTTTATTTACAAGGCTAGGTTATCGATTTAACATAATCTATGCACTTCTCATGTGTCATTTAAAATTGTCTATACATAGAATGTTACCTCAATATGAAATGAATTTATTATATAGTACTGAAACATAGAAGATACATATATTAATATGATAATTTAAAGTTTATACAACTCCCAAGTTACAGTGAGCATATGTTCTAAGAAAACATGATAAATGGGTAACATTCATTCAGTTCTGAGACAAAAGATTGATATTAAAATTTTGATTATATTTCATACTTGTGCCTCTTTAGATTGCTATCCATAAAAACAAAACAAAACAGTAGCAGCAGCAATAACAAAAAAACCCCACCTTTATCATGGGAAGAAGAAAACAAAGTGAGAATAGAACTAGGGCAATTACTGAAGTAGTTTAGTTGTTCATTTCAGAGGTTTTTTTTTTTTTGCCTAATCTTCCTGCTGTGAGCAAGAGGCAAGCTATGATGAAGACAAACCATCTGCAAGGTCATTAATCAGAGGTTTTAAAATGGTATTAGAAGAAAAAGTATATTTCTGGAAAATTTCAGTTAAAATGAAGAAGTGTGTTCTCTGAAATTATAGAAATAAGAGTTGTTTTAGTGCCTGAATATATTTTTCTCATTTACTTAGAGTAGTATAAAACTATTTTGAAAAGGGTAATTCCCATTTATGTAGTCTGCTCAATTACCCCTCCTCCCCATTAAAGCATATCCTTCTAACAGATTTATATTGCAAGCATTAAAGAATTTGCTTATATACATAAGGTTATTCTATAGCACACTGAGGATTTTATGCATGAAAAATGGTCATTTGAATATAAGTACTATGATACTGAGGTAGTCAGTGATATGACTTAGATAACACTTAAGCTCAAAATTGGGTGAACTACACAATGTGAATATCTTGAATAAAGGAATGATTCTTGTCTCAGGTGCACCAGAATGGGATAGTATAAGATTTCATTATGCTGTTAAGAATGAGATACTAAAACTAATTACTTATTTCTTTAATTTTTCATTTAATACTTAGGTGCCACAGTTTGACACAACCAAAACCATGGAGATTAAATCATGAATAACAGGTAGATATTGTATGATATACAATAGTTTAGCAAAAATATTCTTTCTCTGAAATAACTGCCCTGATTTATAATTCACAAATTTAGAACTAGGTTTTAAAACTGTTTATTAAATGTAATCCAGTGCCATTTAAATGTTTATCTGCTTAAATAATATTACCTAGATGCAGTAAGTATATAGCAATCTTAAAAAACATCTTTGGTATGTGTTGTTTTCAGAGTGTATTATATTTAGCCTTCAGCATTGAACATACTCAGTGAAATTACACTGTGATGCTGTAATAAATAACAAAATAGAAACATGTGCCACAGCGTTATGAACATTTTTAAAAAATTGTGCTGAAAGTTTTTCAATGTTGTGTTTTTAAGAGAAAGAACATGAAGTTGGATGAATATGGAGGTGGGGAAGGATCTGAATGGAGTTGGGGGAAGGGAAAGAGTATGATGAAATATATCACAAAAAGTTCAAAACACAACTATGTAAAATATGTTTTATAATAACATCTAAAAGGGATGAGGAGATGTCTTGGTGGGAAAAGTATGTGCTTTGCAAGTAAAAGGACTGGAATTTGGATAACTGAAATGCACATAAAAACCCAGGCATGGATGATTACTGCATGCAATCCTAGCACTAGGACAGTCAAAAGAGGGATAAGCTGGGGTAAACTGGATAGCTAGAATAGCAAGGATTGGTGCGCTCTGAGTTCAGTGAGAGAAGTTGCTCAATAAATAAGGTAGAGAGTAGTTTAGGAAGATGCTAGGTGTCTATTTTGCACATTTACTAGCATATACACATATGTGTATGCATGAGAATTTACATACTCATGTGCATGCACACATTAAAATATTTGATATTTACCCTCTCAAAATTTGAAACATATACTGAAGTGTTGTTAAGTGTAATCACAATGTTATACAGCACAACTCTAGAATTTTTACCTCATGTGCAGTTGAATCTTTATTCTCACTGAACAACAATGTACCATCATCTTTGCCTGACAGCCCCTGGAAATCACCATTCTCATTTCTGCTTCATTGAGTTTGAGTATTTAGGTATCTTATGTAAATGGAATCCTGCAATATTTGTTTTTCTGCAACTGGGCTATTTTACTTAGCATAATGACCCCCAGGTTTATTCATGTTGTAGCATTTGACAGGATTTCCTTTTTATAATTGAATAATAGTATACTTTTTATGTAACACATGTTCATTATCTATCTTAGCATTGATGGGCCTTTAGCTTATTTCCACCTTTTTAGCTATTATGAGTAGTGCTGCATGAATATGATAATTCAATATTTTAAAGGGAAACTGATTTCAGTTCTTTTGGACAAATGCCCAGGAGTAGAATTGTCAGATAATGTAGTAGCGGTATATTAAATTTTTGAAGATCATTTCCAATATTTCCCACAGCTTTATCACTGTTTTACATTCATACCAAGAGTACATAAAAGATCTGATTTCTCCATATCCTCATCAACACTTAACTGACTTTGTTTTTTTTTTTCTGTTTGATAATGATCTTATTAATGTATGTGAGTGCAATGTCATGGTGGTTCAAAGCCTGATTTTATCCTTCCATAGAGTTGTTTTTGCTGTCTATATATTTGGGTTATTTAAAAAATTGTTACCCAATATAATGTCATTAAGATTTCTACTATGGAGGGGGGCATTGAAGAGATTGCTATGGGGTTAGTAGCATGCACTGATCTTGTTGAGGACCCAAATTTGGTTTCCAGCATTTTTATCAGGAGGCTAACAAGTTGAAGTATCTATAGCTTCATGAGATATAACACCTTCTGGCCCCTGCAAATACTATTATTTATGTGTACACACTGCCCCCCGTATAATTAAAATTGAAAATAATCTTTAAAATAAAAAATAAGTTTGAGAGGTGTTCTTTAGAAGTTTGAGTATTGTGTTTAAGTCTTTAACATCTTGTGATTCGATTTTGTGTATATATTTATTTGATAAGATATTCAACTAATTTTGATTCTGTTGCATTAGAATATCAATGTTTTCACAGTACCATTTACTAGAGCTATTTTTCTTTCTCTATTTTATATTCTGTATACTCTTTTCTAAGATTACTGTAGTTGGGGGTTGTAGCACATACCCATGGTCCAGCACACAGATGATTGAAGAGGGAGATCAAGAGCTTGAAGGCAGCCTGCATTGCACAGAAAGTTTTTGAGCTACCAAGAGAAATCTTATAACAGGCAAGAAAGCAAACAACGATTAGTTGACAGTTCATATGTAGTTTTACTTTTGAGCTCTTTACTGTATTTATTTGATCTATACATCTGTTTTGATGTGAGTCCCATATTCCTTTGAATACAGTTAGTTTGTATTAAGTTTGAAGTGAGAAAGTGTGAGGCATCAAGCTCTGTCCTTGTTATGCAGGATTATTTTTTAGTTTGCATTCTTTTCTGTTCTATGAAACTTTTAGTATTATTTATATTTCTTAAAAGAAAAAAATGCCACTGACATATTGGTAGATATTTCATTGCATATCTAGATCACTTCTTGTAGCATAGGAAAAATTTTTAAGAAACCTGAGTATGTGATTTGTATTTTCTAATTTCAGTTAAGGTTGACGTCTTATGTTTTAGTTCTCTTTCTTGTTGTTGGGTCTTGACAAATCAATTGAAGGAAGGAAAGGCTTATTTTGGATCATAGTACTATATATATACCCAGTATATAGCCCATCACTGTGGGAAAATTATGGAGGTAGGAGCAAAATGAATCACCAGGTCACATTGTATTCAATTATTAAGTAGAACAAAATAAAGAATTGTGATATGATCATAGTCATTCTCTCTTTGTATCTCTATCTTTGTCTCAGTCTCTCTCTGTCTCTCTGGAAATTCTTACCTAAATTAACCTAATCTAGATAACCCCTAAAGACATACACAGAGAGCTTTTTCTATGCTGAGCCTAAATCTCATCATACTGACAAGCTATCACAAAGCTACTATGGTCAACTTGATACTCAAGTATATAACTCTGAAGATGTAACCACTGATCTATCACTTGTTTCTATAGCCTCATGGCCATCCCATATGCGAAATGCATCCAGTTCATTTCCAAAAGTCTCTGTAGTCTAACAATTTCTACACTTTTTTAAAAGTGTAAACACAGGGTCTGTTTTGAAAGTCATGCAATCTCATAAATGTGAAACCCAAGTAGGACCAAAATATATAGGTCCAACATACAATGAAACATACAATTCAACAACTACATTCCAAGAGGGAAAATGGGGACATACCAAAGGAATCATATCATGGGAGACATATCAATACAAGACTGAAACTGAGCAGGACAAAAAAATAATTTCTGCTGCTTTATGTATGATATATGCTGCTTATGACTGAATCACTCTACCTCTCCAACTCTACCATCTACAGCAAACATAGCCTCTCTCTTTAGTACTCTCTAGTTTACAGTCACAGCTTCCTTTAGTAGATCGTCCATGTTCAAGGCTTCTCCAACATCTTGAAATCTCAATTTTAACTTGTTCTTCATTTCCACAGCTTCATAGAGTGAGCTTTTAGGGCCTCCTTGCAGTGAGTTCAACCTTGTCATGAAATTCTTGGTCTTAATGATTCTGTGTAGGCATGCTCACCTCAAAGCTCTATGAATATCTTATCCTGTATCTCTCATTTTTAAAAAACTGATAACATACAGATGATGCTATTTGGTGATGGAGTATGCAGGAGGTACCATTCCTCAGCTGGTGGTATTAGATTATATAAGGTAACCAGCTGAGGACAAGAGAGAAGGAGTAAACCAGTAATCATCAATCACTTTAGCTTCTGTATTAGTTCCTGTCCCAATTTCTTCAGTGATAGATTTTGATCTGAAATTTTAAGGCAAATAAATGCTTTCCTCCCTGTGGTTGCTTTTGTTCAGTGTGGTTTATCACAGCAACAGAGAAGCAAACTAGAATAGAACTCTTTCTATTGCATTGTCAGTTTAGACTCTTTCCCTTTAAACAATACTTTCCCATGATTGGCCATTTATTGCTTACTTCTCTCACTTTGTGGCACCTTTCCTGTTGTACTAATACTTATTTCTTAGTCAGTATCCTATAGCTGTGAAGAAACACCATAATCATGGCACTTATTATAAACTGTGTCTTGCTTACAGTTCAGAGATTTAGTCTATTGTCATCATGGTAACTCACAGACAGATAAGGTGTGTGTCTAGGTAGCTAAGAGTTCTATATCCAGATTGGCATGGAGGAAAGAAAGAGAGAGACAG
>NC_045030.1:44509384-44515792 GCF_008632895.1 Mastomys coucha
TGAGATTCTAAACCCTCAAACCTCACACATACCCCAAGTAAGTGCACATGCCCTATGAGCCTGTGGGAGCTATTTTCATTGAAACTAACACAAGAACGAAAGAGATTTCTCCTTAATTTTGTTAGCTACTTTAACAATTACCATTGTTTCTTTAGTATAAAACGTTTTTGAGAATTTAAACTTATTCTTTTCCTTGCCCCAAAGTACATTTTTCATATTTAACTGTTATACTTGTTATTCTCTTTACATTGTAGATAAAATAAAGGCAGTGAATAGTTGCTATAATATAGCTAGGATGATATTTTCTCTTGAAATTACTTCAAACAAATACTTCATTAGCCTTTTAATTCAGCCTCACCCAACTACTCTGGATACAGGTATACTAAGACAAGATTTTTGGCTAAAATATATAACACAAATAATTCTGTAGTTCAGTTGCTTATATAGTGCTTTTACCTTCTGGAACTTCATGTGCCAGACTTCCACTGTCTGCATTTATTTCAGCATTGCAGACTTCCAAGCTCTCATCACTTAAGATTTGTTACAATTTTTAAAAGGATTTTTTTGGCCCATAGTTTCATATTCTTCCCACAAACCAATTCCAAAGCCAAAAAAATCCATTGATCAGGTTTGTCCCAGAAATGTCCTCAATTCTTGATACCAATTTACTATATTATTTAATTTTCTTTTTACTATAGTCAAAAGGATATAAAAGTACCTTAAGGAAGAAAGAATTTATTATACCTCATTGTTCAAGGATACAATTCATCATTGCAAGTGGCATAGTAGCAAAATCTTAAGGAGGCAGCCAGTCACATTGTATCTACAGTATAGAGCAGAGTCAGGAACACTGATGATGATCTTGTTTCACACATTTTTTCCATCATTGGAGCCCATGGGATGTTGCTGCCTACATGTAGCTTAGACTTTCCAAGCTCCATTAATCTAATCTAGTTGAGATAACTCCTCAAACACATGGCCAAAAATTTGTTTATAGGATTTCCAAGACTGATGAAGGTTATCCATCATTGTGTATATGCCTTTTACCATTTTACTTAAATTTATTATTTTCTTTTTGATCCTAGAACAGGATACTCTTATTGATTCCCTCCTATGTTTAGCCACAACTCTACATCTCTGCCATCTGCAGTACACACAATTTGTTTGGTAGGGTCAGGCTGACTTCATGCCACACATGCCTCTGTCCTTGGTGGTAATTCTCGCAGTACTGGCATTTCAAATATGCCAGGGTTTCCACTAAAACTGAGACTGCACCTTCACCTCTCATCAGGAACTCAAATGCTTTCATAAGGTGTTAACCCTTAGCTTCTTTCCATGACCACTTCATGACTTCAAAACCACTTTTTCTGGGGGGGGGGGGAGATTCTTCTATATTATCAGTTTTGCCTATGAACTTGAGATGCACCCTTGCCCTGTGGAACAGAACTTTTGTGGACTGACATATAGGAAACATTTAAGTGATGGTGGTCACTTTTTAGTCACAGGTCCAAACACATTGTTAATCTACAATATCATACAAATAGGTTTAAGACTTTGATGGGCTTTCAAACTTCCTCTGAAACCCCATAATCCAGACCCCCACCATGTACATTTGTCTCAACATTCTTACATTTTAAGTTCAAGAATCATGGTATTAATTAGCTTCTCCAGCTCAAAGATCCAAACCTTTCTCTAACCTCCCATAAACAACATAATAAGGTATGGTACAGCAATACTGCATTCCTTGAACAACCTTCATTGTAGTCTGCTTTTTGTGGCTATGATGATGAACACTAAGACCAAAACATCTTGGAGAGGTGAGAGTTGATTTTACCTTATAAGTCACAATCTATCATTAAGGGAAGTAAGGGCATGACCATGAGCCAGTAAAGAAAACAGAGATCACAGGGGAACACAGATTTTTGGCTCAATTTTCCTGGCCTGCTCAACTTTCTTTCTAAGAGAACCCAAATCCTCCTGTTCAAAGGTGGCATAGCCTACAATAGTAGAGTGCACACTAAAAATAGCAATTGACAATTAAAATATCCCAGAGAACAACCTGTTGAAAACAATTTTCAAATGAAAAATCCCTCTGCTGGGTTATGTCTAGGTTTGTAAGAAGTTGGTATTTGGATCAATTCCAGG
Organism: Mastomys coucha; assembly: GCF_008632895.1. Taxonomy (NCBI): domain Eukaryota; kingdom Metazoa; phylum Chordata; class Mammalia; order Rodentia; family Muridae; genus Mastomys; species Mastomys coucha. The sequence continues at coordinate 44,511,530 of NC_045030.1, forward strand.
TTGTAGAGCAGTGGGCTTTACCTGATGAATCATTGTGGCAGCCCCTAAATAAGGATTTTTACTAACTACCTTTTTCTATTTTTTGTTTTTGTTTTTGAAGGATGGCAATAATCAGAATGTTTATTTATACTACCTTTTTCTTAATTTTAGTGGAATCTTCTCAGAATTTTATATAGAGATACTTGGTCTGATTTTAATATTCTCAAAATTGTTAAAATGTGTTTGGTGACCTTATGTGATGCTTCTGAGTATAAATCAATATGATTTTTAAAAGAATGCATGTAGTGCTGATTTCAGTATAGTTCTACATTTATTATATTCATTTGGTCTATAGTGTGCTGAAGCATTATATTTCATTATTGATCATTGTCTCTGATGTGGAACCTAGTTTTATTCCCCAGGCTGGTCTTGAGTTTTCAGCTTAAGTGGTCCTTTTACTTTACCTTCTTGAATATCTGGAAATATAGTTATATACAATTTTATTAAGCCTCTTTATTGATCTTCTGTCTTGAAGCTCCACCTATTATTGAAATTCTGGTTTTAAAATATCCTATTACTTACCACTTTTGCCTATTCAATTATCAATATTTTCTTCATGTATTTTAGGATGCTATAATTAACACATTATTCTGTGTATTTCTGAGAATGTTTATATATGCCTGTTATAACACTGGTGGTCTGAGAGTTTCATAATGATTGTCTTTCTAATCTCCTGAAATATTTTTTTAAAGCCTGTTCTGCATATTCTGAGTATGACCACCACTCTTCTTCATTAGTTATTACTATTTTCTAAGTTTTTTATCTTTATGAAAATTCATTTAGTTAGGATGCACAGTTATTATTTTATGAATAGAATATATTTTATTCTTTTACTTATAGTATTGAACATCTTTATAACTAAAATGAGTGTCAGGTACAGTCTGTATTCTTCTATATATTATTTTACAATTGATTCATCCTTTAAAATGTTTTAGAATTGGGACATTTGTCTATTTATATTTAAAGTACTTATTTGATTTGAAGATTTATTATTGCCTTTTACTTATTTTTTATTACTTAATTTATTTTCTTTACATGCCTATAGCACCTTCCTGTCCCTCTTTTCTTCCCAGTCCCTCCCTCCCAACTCACTACTTCCCATAACTCTCCCTTTCTCTTCAGAGAAGGAGAGGCTGCCCATGGATATCGGTTTACCTAAGCCTATCAAGTTGTAGTAGTACTAGGTGTATCTTCTCATATTGAAGCTAGGCAGCCCAGTTAGAGGAAAGAGATTCAAAGTCAGGCAGCAGAGTCAGAGACAGACCCTGCTCCTGCTATTATGGGTCCCACATGATGACCAAGCTGTACATTTGTTACATATATGTTGGAGGCCTAGGTCTGTCCCATGAATGCTTTCTGGTTGGTGATTCATTCTATGTGAGCCCCTATGTGTCCAGGTTAGTTGATTCTGTAGGTTATCTAACGGTGCCCTTGACCTCTCTGGCTCCTTCAATCCTTCCTCCCCCTCTCTCACAAGATTCCCTAAGCTCTGCTTAAAGTTTGCCCAAGGGTCTCTGTGTCTGTTTCTATTGGCCTCTCAGATGACAGCTATGCTAGGCTTCTGCCTGCATGTATTGAAAAATATTAACAGTGTTAGGGGGAGGTTTTCTCTAATGGCATAGGTCTCAAGTTGGGGCAGTCACTGGTTGGGTATCCCACCAATTTCTGCTCCATATCCTAGCACGTCTTATAGGCAAGACAAATTGTGAGGTTTTATGGCTTGGTTGGTGTCCTGATTCCTACACTGGAAGTCTTGTCTGATTCAATAAGTGGCCAAGTCAGGTTCCATATAGTTAGTAGTCTTAGGGTGACCCTTGTAGATTCCTAGGAATTCCATTGTCTTAGGTTTCTAGCTTCTCCCACAGATTCTCCCTCCAACAAATCCATTTTTCTCAACCATTTCTCTTTTCCTCTTCAGGCTTGAAATTTTTCTAGTCTGTCTAGACTTGAAATTAATTAACTTGTCTGTTTTTATGATAATACTATACAGTTTTTTATTATTATTGATTTATAGTATACCTTGAAATCATTGATGATGAAACTTCAAGAGATTTTTTAATTGTACAGAATTGTTTTAGCAATCCTAGGTTGTTTGTTTTTCCATATGAGGTTGAATATTGTTCTTTCAAGTTGTGTAAAGAATTGTGTTGGAATTTTGTTTCCACACTTCCACACTTCCCCCCTGTTCCCTCCTTTCATCTACCCCCTATCTTTATCTATTTTCCATTCTCAAGCATCCTCCCTGGGCCCCAGTTTTTACTTAGCTTCTATGGCTCTTTGGGTTATAGCATTGATATCCTGTAGTTTATAGCTAATATCCTTTTAGAAGTGAGTATATACCATGTTTGTCATTTTGGGTCTGGTTTACCTCACACAAGATGATATCTTCTAGTTCCATCCATTTACCTGAAAATTTCATAATTATCATTGTTCCTCATCTTCAATTCAATTTCATCAATTAACTTGTCTGTTTTTATGATAATACTATGCAGTTATTTATTATTATTGATTTATAATATACTTGAAATCAATGATGGTGATACCTCAAAAAGTTCTTTAATTGTACAGAATTGTTTTAGCAATCCCAGGTTCTTTGTTTTTCCTTATGAAGTTGAATATTGTTCTTTCAAGTTGTGTGAAGAATTGTGTTGAAATTTTGTTGGGAATTGTTTTGAATCTGTATATTGCTTTTGGTAAGTTGGCTATTTTTACTATGTTAATCCTACTTATTTATGAACATGAGAAATCTTTCCATCATCTCATATCTTCTTCAACTTCTTTCTTCAAAAACTTACAAGTCTTCAGTTGCTTGGTTAGAGTTACACACTGAGATGTCTTAGATTATTTGTGGCAAGCATAAAAGGTGTGTTGCTTCCTTAATTTCTTTCTAATCATGGTTATCATTTATGCAAAGAAGGGCTACCTATTTCTTAAAATTAATTTTTTGTCTAGCCACATTGATAAAGATGTTTCTCAGCTATAGGAGTTTCCTGGTAGAATTTTGGGGGTCACTTATATATACTATTATATCATCCATAAATAGCGATACTTTGACTTCTTCCTTTCCAATTTTATCACCATTTGTTGTCTTATTGTTCTAGCGAGAATTTCTAGTACTATAATGAATAGATAAGGAGAGAGTGCCTTACCTCCAGTTTTAGTGGAATTGCTTTTAAGTTGCTCTCTATTTAATTTAATGTTGGCTATCAGTTTGCTGTTATTGCCTTTATTGTATTCACTTATATACCTTGTGTCCCTTATCTTTCCATGACATGGCAGGATGATTTAACTTTTCTAAGTGGTATTTAACAAGAAAATTGTCTGTTTTATTTAGATTTTCCAATTTTGTGGCTTATAGTTTTTTGAAGTAAGACCTAATGATTCTTTGAATTTCCTCAGTGTCTGTGGTTGTCTCCCTTTTCATTTCTGATTTTGTTAATTTGGATATTCTTCCTCTGCTCTTTAGTTAATTTGGCTAAGTTTTTTTCTAGTTTGTTGATTTTCTGAAAGAACCAACTATTGTTTTTATTGATTTTTTTATTGTTCTTTGAGTTTCTAATTGATTGACCTCAACTCCAAGTTTGGTTTTCTTGCCATCAACTCCTCTTTTGTATGTTTGCTTCTGTTTTGGCTAGAGATTATATATGCTACTACTTTGCTAGTAGGTGATCTCTCCATACTCCTTACACCTTATAAAGGCACAAAGTGGTATGAACTTTTCCTCTTAACATTGATTTCATTGTGTCCCATACATTTGGGTATGTTGTTCCTTCATTTTCATTGAGTTCCACATTGTTTTTAACTTCTTTATTTCTTCCCTGAACCAGTAGACAGTCTTTAAGTTTACAAGGGTTTGTAGGCTTTCTACTATTGTTGAAGTCCAGCTTTAATCCATTATGGTCTGATAGGATGCAGTGGGTTATTTCAACTCTTCTATATCTGTTTAGACATGATTTATGATCAAGTATATTGTAAATTTTGGGAAAGAGTTCCACAAGGTACTAAGAATAAGGAATTTAAGTTTGAGTGAAATGTTTGTAGATATTTGTTAGGTCCATTTGAATACTAGCATCTGTTAATTTCATTATTTCTCTGTTTAGTTTCTGTCTAGAGCACCTGTCTAGACAGGGTCTTGAAGTCTATCACTATTATGTATAGGATTCAATATGTGATTTAAGCTTTAGTAGTGTTTCTTTTATTTTTATTAGATATTTTCTTTATTTA
>NC_045030.1:44521715-44539058 GCF_008632895.1 Mastomys coucha
AGATATGATTTTAGATCCAATTCTTGCTTTTCTGGTGTTTTGGGATATCCAGGACTTGCTGCGGTGGGTGTACTAGGTTCTGATGAAGCTAAGTAATCTTGGTTTCTGTTGGTAGGATTCTTGCATTTGCCTTTTGCCATCTCTTGATTTTTGGTGTTAGATGTTCTTAGTGTCTCTGACTAGAGCTTGTCCTGTCCTTGCCGCCCTGCAAGTCCCTTTGGACTCGTGGGGCTTGTGCCTCCCAGCTGGCTGCTCTGGTCTTAGAAACTCACCGAATAGAAAATCATAATATTTCTTTTATGAATGTGGTTGCCATTGCATTTGAGACATAGTTATTCTGAATTGATACATCATCTTGTTGGATTTTTCTTTTGATGTGTATGAAATATCCTTATCCATCTTTTTTGATCAATTTTGGTTTAAAGTCTATTTTATTAGATATTATAATGGTTGCTCCAGTTTACTTCTTGGGTGTATTTGCTTGGAAAATCATTTTCCGGCCCTTTACTCTGAGGTATTGACTGTTCCTGAGGTGTATTTCTTTTATGCAGTAGAATAATACATCATATTTTTTCATCCATTTTTCAAGTCTGTGTCCTTTTATTGGAGAATTGAGTCCACTGGTATTGAAAGACATTAATGACCAATGATTGTTTAATCCTGTTGTTGTGATATTGGTGGTGATTATAGGTGTGTGTGTGTTGCGTATGCATGTGCATGTGTGTGAGATGTGTATATCTGTGCCCCACTACTTTTGTTTTTTCCGGTATAGAATTATTTATTTTCTGTATTTTCTTATGTGTAGTTAACGTACTTGGGTTAGAGTTTTCCTTCTATTATCTTTTGTAAGACTGAAATTGTAAATACATATTGTTTAAATTTAATTTCATCATGGAATATTTTCAGATATTTTTCATCTATACAGATAGAAAGTTTTGCTGGGTATGGTAGTCTTGGATGGCATCTGTAGTCTCTTAGAGACTGCAAAACATCTCCACAGGATCTTCTGCCTTTTACAGTCTCTGTTGAGAAGTCAGAGGTAATTCTGATGGGTCTGCTTTTGGATATCATTTGGCATTTTCCCCTTGAAGCTTTCAATTGTCTTTCTTATATAATTTAGTGTTTTTATTCTTATGTGGAGGGAGGATTTTCTTTTCTGGTCCAATTTATTTAGTGTTCCTTAAGCTTCTGTCATATTTATAGACATCTCTTTCTTTATGTTGGGAAAATTTCCTTTATGATTTTGTTGAAAATATTTTCTGGGCTGTTCAACTGGGTATCTTGTCTTTCTTCTATTCCTATTATTCTTAACTTTGGTATTTTCACAGTGTTCCATATTTCCTGGATGTTTTGTGTCAAGATTTTTTTTTAATTTAAATGATTTTATATATTTACATTCCAGATATTGGCCCCCTCAGTCTCCCCTCCTACAGTTCCTTATCTCAGGTCTCCAATATGTAGGCAGATCTCTGGGCTGGCCCATTTAACATTTTCTTTGAGAAATGTTTGGATTTTTTTCTACCATATCTTCTATGCTTGAAATTCTGTTTTCCATCTCTTGTATTTTTTTGTGATGCTTATGTCCCTAGTTCCTGTTCCCTTATCTAGTTTTTCTATCTGCAGGATTACCTCAGTTTGTGTTTTATTTATTGCTTCTATTTCCATTTTCAGGACCTGAGCAATTTTCATCCATTTGATTGTAGTTTACTGAATTTTTCAAAAGGGATTTATTTATTTCCTCTTGAAACATCTCTAACATCTTCATAAGAATGAATTTAAAGTCCTTTTCTTGTGCTTCAGCAGTAGGATATCTACAGCTTGCTGTTGTAGGATAGATGAGCTCTTGAGGTGCCATATTGCCCTGGTTGTTATTGATTGTGTTCTTATGTTGACAATAGCCATCTGATTGTCCTTAGTGCAGGCATGCCTCAGGAAATTCAGGTGTATTTGTGAGCAGGAAAATGGAGCACAAGGGGATGGGTGATGTTTCCTTCTGATAGGTGTGTTTAGGGGGAATTGGAAGGCAGGCTTTGGGAAAGTAGTTTTCCTTGTTGTTGATGGTGGCACCAGGCCTCAGGAAATGCAAACAGGGTTGCAGCTCAAAAGATTGAAGTAAGGGGAAAGGGTGCAACTCACTGCTTCTGGGCAAGCTCCAGGAGAACCTGGCAGGTGGGGGATTGATGTAGCTGAGGAGAGAGCTCACCTGGATTTCTCTGGTGTCAGCAGGCCTCCAAGAATGTAGGAAGATCCCTGGGGTGGCAGATGCAGCTCCCTGTTGCTACTTATCTGTCTGTCTATCTGTCTGTCTGTCTATTTTTCTACCTCTCTTTATCGATCTACATACATAATTTAAAAACACAGTTAAATTCTTTAAGTGCAGGTCACTTTTTTTGTTTCTGTAACAAAATATCTGAAGCTGTGTATTTTGATAATAAAGTGTGCCTTAAATAAAAACAACATATGGTTCATAATTTCAGAGGATGAAGTTCTGAGACTACTTGACATATGAAAAAGATCTCTTTGGATATATCATGACATAGTATATAAATAGAGAAAGCCTGACCAGGCAGAAGGGGGCAACCATGGAAAGGAACCTGATTTTATAACAACTTGATATTGAAAAAGCTAACAGAGTTTCAACAAGTACATTAATCTCTACCAAAATAATACCCTAATGACCAAAAACATTCCACTAAGCCTAATATCATAAAGTTTCAAGACACTCTTTTGAATTCTCACACTGAAGATGAAGCTACTATCAATTGGACTCTTCAGTGACCCTCTGAAATAATAGTCAAGACTCAATAATTTCTTATTTTGAAATTAGATCTCATTATGTATCCCTGGCCAGGCTGGATTTTGCTATATAGACCAGGCTTGCTATCAACTCACAGATGCCACCTGCCTCTGGGAATAAAGAAAGCTGTGTGCCACACTGTCTGGCTATTTCTCAGTTTCTTCTGTGTGCCTTCTGCATTTTCTTTTTTATTAATCACATGATTTATATAAAAGATATTTACAACAACATAATTTAAGGTAATAACAACTGAGCCATAATTGCATATAAAAACTGAGGATTTCCTTACTCACCTTTCATTATTAATGCTGATATTACATTATTTTAGTTATGTATATATCAACATATTCACCTTTTATTTTTAATGCTGATATTACATTATTTTAGTTATATATATATCAACATATTCTTATGCATATAGAGATTTTAATACTTTTATATATTTTGTTACTGTACCAAAATTGTAGTATATTGTGTTATTATAGTTTTCTGCTTACATATCTATACCTACACACACACACATATATATATATTTGTGTATATATATATCTGTATATATATGTATATCTATAACATAAAACTTTACCAATTAGTTTTCTATTTCAAATGTTTTCAGTTGTGATTAGCGCTATTTTTTTTTAAGAATGCTTGTATGGACACATTTTTTTTTAAATTTGTTTATTGTTTATTTATTATTTGTAAGTACACTGTAGCTTTCTTCAGACACCCCAGAAGAGGACACCAGATATCATTACGGATGGTTGGGAGCCACCATGTGGTTGCTGGGATTTGAACTCATGACCTTTGAAAGAGCAGTCGGCGCTCTTAACTGCTGAGCCATCTCTCCAGCCCGATTAGTGCTATTTTTATATACAACTTCAAATCCCTCCTTGAGAACTTCATGTAAAACAAAATAGTACTGATAGACTCCCTTAGCTTTTGTTTAAGTAGTAAATCTTTATAGCTTTTTTCAGTTTTTGAAGACAGATTTTAAAGATACTGCATTGTTGGTTGGAAGTTTTATTCTATTTCTATTTTTAATATATCACCATATTCCTTTGTATCTTGTAAAATATCTACCAAGAATTACACAGAAAGTTACTGGAATTTTCTTGTATCTAGTTTTATTTATATGTTCAAATTTCTCTCTTCTGTGACTTTAAATCTTTTATGTTATGTGTGGCATGTCTGTGTATCATTCATGTAAGAGATTAGAGGACTAATTACAATAGTAGGTTCTTGTCTATCCTGTGGGTCCCAGATATTGAAATGACATCATCATCAGTCTTGGCAAAAGTAGATTTTTTTGTTTTTGTTTTTTTTTTTTTGTTTGTTTGTTTTTGAGGCAGGATTTCTCTGTGTAGCCCTGGCTGTCCTGGAACTCACTCTGTAGATCAGGCTGGCCTCTAACTCAGAAATTCACCTTCCTCTGCCTCCCAAGTGCTGGGATTAAAGGTGTGTGCTACCACTGCCCAGCAGCAAAAGTAGCTTTCTTCTAAGAACCACCTCACCAGTATTCATTTGTGACTTTTTGATAATTTTACTCCATCTTGTTTTTCTAGAATACTGCAATATCCATTTATGTTCCAGATTTGTGAGGCTTTTCCCTTGTTTTTATACATTTATTTTATTTATTTAATGTGTATGAGTGCACTGTAGCTGTACAGATGGCTGTGAGCTATTATGTGTGTGGCTGCTGAGAATTGAACTCAGGACCTCTGCCGGCCCTACTCACTCCAGCGTAATTCACTGTAGTTGTCTTCAGATGCAGCAGAAGAGGGAGACCAATCTCATTACGGGTGGTTGTGAGCCACCATGTGGTTGCTGGGATCTGAACTCAGGACCTTTGGAAGAGTAGTCAGTGCTCTTACCCTCTGAGCCATATCGCCAGCCCAGCTTTTCCCCTGTTTTAAAAAGGGAGATGAATGTGTATTTTGTTCATTTTACTCCATGTTGGGCATGGTATGTTTATTGATGGATTCTTCATTTTCCCTATCTTTTATTCTTTGTGTTATTGCTCTTTGATTGGTACATTCTGCTGTTTCTCAATAGTCATGATTTTTGTTTAAGTTCAGTTAGGAATCTTTTTAGCTGAATCTTTATGTTTTGAAAAATAAAATCCTTTCATTGAAATTCTGTTTATACTATACTATATGACCAATTTCATTAGGATATTTTCAGTTATTTGTGAGGTATTTCTAAGTTCTTTTTTCAATATCAATTTATGAAAAATTTCTTATTTGGGTCTTGTTTATCTTTCTATAAAGATTATGAAATTTTCCAGTTGTCTTTTATAGCCTAGGTTCAGTCAATTTCCAGTTTCAGGTGGTATACAAATTAGCTATTTGTGCAGCTTCTTTTTTTAAATTTTTAATTGGATATTTTATATATTTACATTTCAAATGTTCTCCCTTTTCCCATTTTCCCATCTGGAAACCCGTAACCCATTCCCCCTCCAATTGCTTTTATGAGGTTGCTCCCCTACCCACCCACTCACTCTCACAGCCCTGCCCTGGCATTCTCCTATACTGGGGCACTGAGCCTTCACAGGACCAAAGGACTCTCCTCTGTAAGGCCATCCTCTGTTACATATGTGGCTGGAGCCATGTGTCACTCCATGTGTACTCTTTGGTTGTTGCTTTAGTCCCTGGGACCTCTGGGGGGTCTGGTTGGTTGATAAAGGTCTTTGTATGGGGTTGCAAACCCCTTCAGCTCCTTCAGTACTTTCTCAAACACCTCCATTAGGGACTCCATGCTCAGTCCAATGGATGGCTCTGGACATCTGCCCCTGTACTTGTCAGGGTCTAGCAAAGTTTCTCAGGAGACAGCTATATCAGGCTCCTGTTAGCACTTCTTGACATCCACATTAGTGTCTGGGTTTGGTGACTATATATGGATGGATCCGCAGGTGGGCAGTGTCTGGATGGCCTTTCCTTCAGTCTCTGCTCCACACTTTGTCTCTGTACTTCCTCCATGAGTATTATTGTGGGAAATACTAAAAATTATTGGTAGGCTTCCGGCACAACTGCCAGCAACTCTCTGCCTTGGTGTGGTCCTGTGCCTCTGCATCTAGACTAGTCTCAATGACAACTGATCACAGTCTTCCCAGCTCCAGTTCCCTTGTCTCTGGAGCTACTAGTTCCTTCTCATCCATAAACCACTGTGGTTGGTTTTCCCACATTTGAGTAACCCAGTAAAACAAAACTTTTGAATCTTACAATTAGTCAGATTTAAATATCAATAAATTCTCAATTCACAAGATTCTCACACAATAATTTCTCTGCCAAGTGATAATGATAATAGCTGTTCACCTAGATTAGACAAGTTACCCCAATTATTTTATCCCTATATAATAATAAATCTATCTGTGGCTATTGAAAACCACGCTGGTTCTGAATCATCCTATCTGTTGCCCATCTTGCTTTCTCCCTTTTGTGTGTTGCTCTCTGTCCCTGGAATTCTTAGGTCTGCCTCCCTTTTCCCTGTCCAATCACAGACCTCCTGTTGCACTAATATTTTAATATAATTGGACAGGGAACATCCTACCACAAGAATTTTGTTCCCTCTTCTAAGAAGGACTGAAGCATACTCACTTTGGTCTTCCTTTATCTTGAGATTCATATAGTCTGTGAATTGTATCTTGGGCATTCTGAGCTTTTGGGCTAATGTCCACTTATCAGTGAGTGCATACCATGTATGTTCCTTTGTGACTAGGTTTCCTAACTCAGGATGATACTTTCTAGTTCCATCCATTTGCCTAAGAATTTCATGACCTTTTTAATAGCGGAGTAGTACTCCATTGTGTAAATATACCACATTTTCTGTGTCCATTCCTCTGTTGAAGGAGAGCTGGGTTCTTTCCAGCTTCTGGACATTGTAAATAAGGTTTCTATGAGCATAATAGAGCATGTGTCCTTGTCATATGTTGGAGCATCTTCTGGGTATATGCCCAGCAGTGGTATAGCTGGGTCCTCAGGTAGTACTATGTCCAATTTTCTGAGGAAATGCCAACTGATTTCCAGAGTGGTTGTACCAGCTTGCAGTTCCATCATCAGTGGGTGAGTGTTCTTCTTTCTCCACATCCTTACCAGGATCTGTTGTGCTGCTTCTTAAACAATTAGAAAATTGGATAGTCTATCCTTCTCTTTCCCTATTTACATAGGCCTCTGTCCTCTTTAAAAATGTATTTGTTGAAGTAATAGTAGTATACACAGCCTAGTGTATGAGGAAACTCACTAGTGCTCTGAGACAGATAAGATGGGAACAACTAGAATTAGTCATCAAAAAGTCAGAATATTGGATGTAGTATCCAGTTTCCTTCTTTCATTTCACTGAAAATTTGGCAACTTGCAGTTTTATTTAATTGCATGGCACTGTATTGAAGGGTGGATCTGCAATATAAAGAAAACAAAGATTTTCCTTCTGGAATAAGTGTGATTGATTGGTTTCATGCTCATCTGGGTAATAAAAGTGTACTGTTTTCTGGATCTCTCACAAAGGCAATTGCTTTATATATGATTGTTGAATTAATGATCCCTTTGGAGGAAAGAGTCTGACTTATACTCTGCCATGTTACTAACATGTTTATATTTTAGAACTAAAATATTTTATTTGATACATCTTTCTTCTTCCAACTGTCATTAAATTGAGCTATTTTATTAGTCATTTGATCTATAAATCTAAACCAGGATATTTCATTTGATGCTTTTAGAGAATATTCTCATGTTAACTTCATATTTAACATGTCTATGTCTATTCAGATATTCATACTTTTTACCAGTTGATAAAAAAATTTTATAGACTACCAAATCTAACAACCCTACACTTTTCTAATTTAGATATATCCCATTTTTTGTTTCTTCTTTACTGTACTATTGCTTCTAATAATTGTACCAAATAATGTTTCATTATAGACCATGGGCGCAAACCCTGCGGACAGTCCCATAGCCCACAGAAGAGGCTCCACTCCCAGGTACTCTAGCATGCCCAGGATCTTAGGATCAGGGATGAGTAGGACACAACACCTGTTCCAACACTACCTGGAGTAACTGGTACCAGCAGGATCCAGGGACACAAGAATCCCCCCTCCCACCAGTATCTCGAGTTCCTTCCAGTCCATGCAGGTTTACTGTGGGCTCAAATTCAGCGGCCAGTCCCACAGCCCCTAGAAAACTTTCCACTCCCAGGCACTCTAACATATCTAGAATCACAGGATCACAGGATCAAAGGATCCCAGAACCTTGGTCACACCAGGATCTCAGGGTCTCAGAAGCAGCTTGACTCCCAGGAACTCTGACACAGCAAGAATCTCAGGATCACAGGATCCCAGAATTACAGGATCACAGACATAACTGAACTCTGAGGAGTTCTGACTCAACCAGGATTACATGAAGGGCAGGATCCAGTCAGATATAGCAAGGGCAGGTAGCACTAGAGGTAATCAGATGGCTGGAGGAAAGCAAAAGTACATAGGCAACAGAAGCAGAGGTTCCTTGGCATCATCTGAACCCAATTCTCCCACTGTAGCAAGTCTTGAACATACCATCACACCAGAAAAGCAAGATTCCCATCTAAAATCACATCTCACAATGATGATACAGGACTTTAACAAGGACATAAATACCTCACTCAAAGAAATACAGGAGAACACAGGTAAACAGGTACAAGTTCTTAAAGAGGAAACACAAAAATCCCTTAAAGGATTATAGGAAAACAAAATCAAACAAGAAAAGGAAATGAACAAAACCATCCAAGATCTAAAAATGGAAATAGAAACAATAAAGAAATCACAAAGGGAGACAAATCTGGAGTTAGAAAACCTAGGAAAGAGATCAGAAATCATAGATGCAAGCATCACCAACAGAGTACAAGAGATAGAAGAGAGAATCTCAGGGGTAGAAGACACCATAGAAAACATTGACACAACAGTCAAAGAAAATGAAAAAGCAAGAAGCTCCTAACCCAAAACATCCAAATCTAGGGCACAATGAGAAGACCAAACCTAAGGATAATAGGTATAGAAAAGAGTGAAGGCTCCCAATGTAATGGGCCAGTAAATATCTTCAACAAAATTATAGAAGAAAACTTCCCTAACCTAAAGAAAGAGATGCCCATGAACATATAAGAAGCCTGCAGAACACCAAATAGACTGGGCCAGAAAAGAAATTCCTCCTGTCACATAATAATCCAAACATCAAATGCACTAAACAAAGAAAGAATTTTAAAAGCAGTAAGGGAAAAAGGTCCAGTAACATATAAAGGGAAACCTATCAGAATTACATGAGACTTCTCACCAGAGACTATGAAAGCTAGTAGATCCTGGGCAGATGTCATACAGATCCTAAGAGAGCACAAATGCCAGTCCAGACTACTGTACCCAGCAAAACTCTCAATTACTGTAGATGGAGAAAACAAGATATTCCATTAAAAAAACAAAATTTACACAATATCTTTCCACAAACCCAGCCCTACAAAGGATAATAAATGGAAAAGTACATCCTAGAAAAAACAAGAAAGTAATCTTTCAGTAAAATCAAAAGAAGACAGGCACACAAACATAATTCCACCTCTAACAACAAAAATAACAGGGAGAAATACTCACTTTTTCTTATTATCTCTTAACATCACTGGACTCAATTACTCAATAAAAAGAAATAGACTAACAGACTGTATATATAAACATAACCCAACATTTTGTTGCATACAGGAAACCTACCTCAGTGACAAAGACAGACACTATCTCAGAGTAAAAGGTTGGAAAACAATTTTCCAAGCAAATGGTCCCAAGAAACAAGCTGGAGTAGCCAGTCTAATATCAAATAAAATTGATTTTTAACCAAAAGTTATCAAAAAAGAATAAGGAAGGTCATTTCACACCAGTCAAAGGAAAAGTCTAGCCAGATGAATTCTCAATTCTGAACATCTATTCTCCAAATGCAAGGGCAACCATATTTATAAAAGAAACTGTACTAAAGATCAAAGCACATATTGTACTGCACACAATAATAGTGGGGAACCTTAACACCCCACACTCAGCAATGGACAGCTCATGGAAACAAAAACTAAACAGAGACACAGTGGAACTAACAGAAGTTATGAACCAATTGGTTCTAACAGATATTTATAGAACATTTCATCCTAAAGCAAAAGAATATACTTTCTTCTCAGTACTTCATGGTATCTTCTCTAAAATTGACCATGTAATTAGCCGCAAAACAGGCCTCCACAAATGCAAGAAGACTGAAATTATCCTATCCACCCAGCAGATAAGCACAGACTAAGGATGGTCTTAAATTCTAACAAAACCAACAGAAAATACACATAACATGGATCTACTCAATGGTAACTTGGTCAATGAAGAAAGAAAAAAAGAAATTAAAGACTTTCTAGTGTTTAATGAAGACACATTGCTCCAAAACTTAACAATGAAAGCAGTGTTAAGAGGAAAATTCTTAGCTCTAAGTAAGAAACTGGAGAGAGCTTACACTAGCAGCTTGACAACACACCTGAAAGCTCTAGAACAAAAAGAAGCAAATACCCAAGAGGAGTAGACTGCAGGAAATAATCAAACTTAGGGCTGAAATCAACCAAATAGAAACAAAAAGAACTATACAGAACTATACAAAGAATCAACAAAACCAGGAGCTGGTTCATTGAGAAAATCAACAAGATAGATAAACACTTAGCCAGACTAACCAGAGGGCATGGAGACAGTATCCAAATTAATAAAATCAGAAATGAAAGGGAGACAACAAAGGAAACTGTAGAAATTCAAAAACTCATCAGATCCTACTACAAAAGTTATCTGAACCCAGACCTGGAAGTCCTCTACTCTATGTGTGCTGGGGTCTCATATCAGTTCGTGTATACTGTATGTTTGGTGGTCCAGTGTCTGAGAGATCTTGGGGGTCCAGAGTAATTGAGACTGCTGGTCCTTCTACAGGGTCACCCTCCTCATCTTCTTTCAGCCTTTCCTAATTCAACAACAGGGTTCAGCTGCTTCTGTCCATTGGTTGGGTGCAAATATCTGCATCTGACTCTTTCAGCTGCTTGTTGGGTTTTTCGGAGGGCAGTTATAGCCTCAGTAATATTGTTAGGCCTTGGGACATTCCCTTGAGTTGGACCTCACTTTGGGTGTGTCACTGGACTTTCTTTTCCTCAGACTCCTCTCCATTTCCATCCCTGTAATTCTTTCAGACAGGAACAATTATGGGTCAGAGAAGAGACTCTGGAAACCCCATCCCTCACTTGATGCCCTGTCTTCCTACTATAGGTAGGCTCTAGATGTTTCCTCTCCCTACTCTCTGGCATTTCATATAAGGTCCCCCCTTTTAGTCCTGAGAGTCTCTTACCTCCCATGTCTCTGGTGCATAGGGGTTATGGGACTGTTCAGAAGGAAGACCAAAGTATGGGTGCTTTGGTCCTTCTTATAAGGAGAACAGAATGCTCATAAGACCAAATATGGAGATAAAGTGTAGAGCGAGACTGAAGGAAAGGCCACCCAGAGATTGATCCCATATAGAGTTCATCCCAATTCCAGATGCTATTGTTGATGCCCAGAAGGGCATGCTGAAAGGAGCCTGATATGGCTGTCTCCTGAGAGGCCCTTCCAGAGCCTGACAAATACAGAGGTGGATGGATGTTCACAGCCAACCATTGGACTAAGCGTGGGGTCCCCAATAGATGAGTTAGTGAAAGAACTAAAGGAGTTGAAGGGGTTTGCAACCCCATAGGCAGAACAGCCATATCAACCACCCAGACACCTCAGAGCCCCCAGGACTAAGCCATAAACAAAGTAGTATACATGGTTCCAGCTCCATATGTAGCAGAGAATGGTCTCGTCATGCATCAATGGGAGTATAGGTCCTTGGTCCTATGAAGGCTCGATAGATGCCCCAGTGTTGGGGAATTGAGAGTGGGGAGGTGGGAATGGGTAGGTGGGTGGAAGAATACAGAAGCAGGGGGAGGAAGGATTTGATAGGGTGTTTCCGGGAGGGAGGGAAAATAGGAAAGGGGATAACATTTGAAATGTAAATAAAGAAAATATCCAACAAAAAGATTAAATATTTCATTATGGTATTTTTATGTGTATATAATATATTTTGATCATTTTCACCCCACTATTAACCTCTTTTTTTCCAATTCTCACTGCCAACTTTCTCCTTCATTTTTGAAAATAATGCCATTTAAAGTTTTATGTCATTAAAATCTAGATTCCATGTATGTGAATAAATATTTAATGTCTATCTTTCTAAATCTGAGTTATTTCAGTTATCTGATGATCCATTTTCCCAATGTATGAAAATGACATAATTACATGCTGTTTCATGGCTTATTGAAACTCTAGTTTTAAACTAACACATTTTAATGCATTTATCTGAGTCTATCTCTTTCTTTTTTGAAAAAGCCAAAAGAAACATGGCTATGCAATGAATTATCATTATTTATACTGACTTTGGATCCTTCAGGCATAGATTCAAGATGAAAAAAGCTGGACCATATGGAAATTCTACTTTTAGATTTTCAAGAAATCTCTGTTCTGATTTCCATTTTGGCTTCAGTAATTTATACTCATACTGATTATGTGTAAAGGTTCCATTTTCTGCATGCTTCGTAACATTACTTATGGTTTATTTTGTTTTCTTGATGTCCATCATTCTGTTTGAGATGAAATGGAATCACAAAGCAATTTCTATGTTCCCTTTTCCCTGATTTTTAAGCATGTTATACACCTTTTCAAAATATCTATTGGACATCTTTAATTCTTAGAGTCCTATTTGTCACATTCATTTTTTTCTATTTATTGATTGGACTATTCTTTTTGAATTTAAATTTAATTATTTATATATACTGGCTATTAATCATATTTCAGATGAATAGAAATGGAGTTTTGCCCTCTGGATGCTCTCTGCTCTTTCTGGTAATCCCTTCCTTTGCTGGGTAGCTTGTTAATTTCATGTAATACTTTTTGCCAGTTCTTGTTATTATTTTCTACTGGAGTTCTTCTGACCAGAATGTCCTTGCCTTTGCTTTGATTTCTTCACCTATGTTTTCCTGCAGTAACTTTAGACTTCCAAGTTTTACACTGAGATTTTTGACTTGGGCATGGATTCTCCCATTAAGTGTGATTTATACATCCAATGAGATTCCAATCGAGGAAACTACTAATTTTTCCTTTGCAGGAGGTTGTCATTTGGTGATAAACTTTTGGTTAAAGAAATGGAGTTTTCCCCTCTGCATGTTCTCTACTCTTTCTGGTAATCCCTTCCTTTGCTGTGTAGTTTGTTAATTTCATGTAATACTTTTTGCCAGTTCTTGTTATTATTTTCTACTGGAGTTCTGACCAGAATGTCCTTGCCTTTGCTTTGATTTCTTCACCTATGCTTTCCTGCGGTAACTTCAGACTTCCAAGTTTTACACTGAGATTTTTGACTCATTTACCATGGACTCATTCAATGGGCCCTCATTTCCCATTCCACTCTCAGTTCTGCAAACACATTTGGATTGAACATGTGCAGGCCCTCTGCTCGATGACACAGCCTCCAAGAAAATATATGTGCATCAGTCTTGATGCATCTGGAAGAAACTATACAGTGGTGTCATCCCTCCCATCTACCTTTTACAGTGCTTGCACTTCCCCTTCAACAAAATCCTCTGAACCCTGAGGGGGGTTATAATGAAAACAATCCATTTGGAGATGAGTGTTCCAAAGTATCTCACTTTTTTTCAGATTGTCCCCTTATGGGTCTCAATATTATTAATGCCCATATATGGTAAGAATAAGATCATCTGACTGTAGCTGAGTAAGACACTGACTGACCTATGCTGATTGAAGAGTTATTATGAATCATTGTATTGTTGTGTTTCTTTAGAAGAATGTCTTAGTGTTTTACTGCTGTGGACAGACATGACCATGGCAACTCTTATAAGGACAACATTTATTTGGGGCTGACTTGTGGGTTCAAAGGTCCAGTCGGTTATCATCAAGGCAGAAACATGGCAGCATCTTGGCAGGCATGGTGCAGGCAGAGCTTGGAGTTCTAGGTCTTCATCTAAAGGCTGCTAGCAGAATACTGATTTCCAGGCAGCTAGGATGAGGGCATTAAAGCCCATACCCACAGTAACACACCTACTCCAACAAGGCCACACTTACACATTATTAGGGCCACACCTAATAATGACACTCCCAAGGTTGAGCATATACAAACCTTCACAAAGGACAATAGTATTTGGTTTCCCCCTAGGCCTATAGACTATCTATTCTCAATTTTTTGGCCATCAATATTTTTTTTAAATAGTTCCATCAATATTTTTTTAAAGTGTTGGCAAATAGTTTAACTAGAAAGCTTTAAACACACTATTGAATGAAACACTGTTGG
This sequence comes from Mastomys coucha, assembly GCF_008632895.1. Classification (NCBI taxonomy): domain Eukaryota; kingdom Metazoa; phylum Chordata; class Mammalia; order Rodentia; family Muridae; genus Mastomys; species Mastomys coucha. The sequence goes on from NC_045030.1 coordinate 44,535,891, forward strand.
GTTTATGTTTTCTGTTTTTATCAGAATCTCAAAGACATTGCAAATTTATCCTATAATACTTGTTCCTTATAAGAACATTGCAGTCTATCTTTAAGATGTTTCCTTGTAGCAGGCATGATGGCATATAATATTCCTATGATCATGTTTTCTGTGAACAAAGACAGAGCAGCTGTGAATCAAGGCAAGACTGAGTTATACTATGATTATGAAGCCATGCCAGGTAAAAAAGATAAAGGAAATAACTTCTCATATGTGTGATAATTATGTATTGTCAACTTGATAGAATTAACAATTACATGAAATAAGGTTTTCTGGGATACCTTCAAGGGGTTACCTATATTATGTCAGTTAATGTAGAAATATACATCTTAAGTAGATGCAAGATTGTTCCTTGTTGTTCAGGGGATTCAGGACTGTTTAAATAAAGGAGAACTGAGCATTAACACACATTCATTTCTCTGTGTTTCCTAACTGTGGATATGATGTTATTAGCTGCTTCAAGCCTCTGTAGCCTTGACTTCCCTGCAATAACTGGCAATATCCCTGAACTAGGAACAATAATAGATCCTTCCTGTCTTAAATAAATTTTGCCAGAATATTCTATCACAGTTTGCTACCTAGTTTTGTGTCAACTTGATGGAAGTTAGATTCTTTTCAAAAAGAGGAAACCTGAATTAATAAAATATTCCCACCTCTAGTACCTCTAGTCAGGCCTGTGATACAATGATAAAAACAAACTATCCTTGTGTGATAATTGATCTAGGAATGCCCAGTTAACTCTGGGCAAGGCTTGATGCTAGAAGAAGCAAGGCTGAGCAAGCAATGGCAATCAAACCTGTAAGCAGCACTCCTCCATGGTCTCCGCATCAGTTCCTGTCACCAGGTTCCTGCCCTGACTTCCTTAGATGACAAAAATTATAAACTCTAAAGTGAAACAAACCATTTTCTCCACAAGAAGCTTTGATCATGATGTTTTACAACTTTAAAAACCATAAGTAAGATAGAGAAAAATTAACTGAGACATTAATGCAAATTTTAACTTTGGTCTCGATTGTTTTTTAAAATAAAAAAAAAAAAAACCTGTGATATTTCAGAAGAAAAATGTTTTCAGAGTAATAAGAGTTTTCCAGGTGATAGTTTTAATATTAAAGAAAAAATAACATAAAGGAAATTTATGGTTAAGAGCTTGAACAAATTAAAGTGAAAAGAATTAAAAAACAAAAAGAAAGAAAAGTGTCCATAAAACCAAAAATTTATACTAGTTGCATAAAAAGGTCAATGCTATTAGATCTCTATTTATACTAACTGATAAAAATGGTCAACTTACAGATTGTTAATTTCATGAATAACAAAAAGACAATAATAGGAGCAATGGTATGCTCAAAATATTTGCAGGTTATATGACATAGTCCAATTTCTCAGAAGGCATCAATTACTAACAACTCATGTATGAGGAAGAAAATATTCACAAATAGTTCTATATATTTTAAAAGAAAACTGAAATTAATTCTCAGAAGAGCTTGCAAAAAGAAGGCTGCATGCCTAAATAGATAAACTTGTTAATTATAAACTAAAAAATAACAGTAAACAAAAGAAAAATATCAGCACTTCTTTGCAGTTTCATGGAGTTGTAGAAGAGATAACACATTTAATGTCTATTTTATTCATGTTTACTGTGAGAGACACAAATATGAACACAAGGCACAAATAAAAATTATAGAATAGTATCCATCATGAACATCAGTGGGAATATCTTTAAAGGACATTAACACTTCAAATCTAGCAATTTAAAAGAAGGAAATTATATCTTGATCATATGGCATTTTTCTTACAAAAGTAAAGTTCATTCAGAATTACAAAATCAACTGAATACATGTAATCATAGTCATATACTACATGAATCTAATACTAGCTGCATAAAAGGATCTGACAAGTTTAATTATCCATTAACGTTTAAATTGTCAGTATAGAAGGAATAAAACTTTATCTTACTGAGATACTACTAAAACTTCTATTTAATATCATATATTACCAGCAAAATTTTATATTTATCTGTAAAATACTGAATACTTTTTCCTCTAACATTAACACGGGGGAAAAGTATAATTTAATCACTTTCAAACCTTAACCAGTGAAAGAAACAAGAAAAAGAAATTTAAGTCATATCAATATGAAAGGACAAAAGGAAAATTCTTATTTTGCATGCAATATGTTGTTGAAATGTAAAAATCATGTTTAAATACTAAAATGATGACATAACATTGTAATCAATGACAATAAAAATACAATATTATTAAAAATAAAGGAGACTGATCATGCACTTCAGTGGTTGAGAACTAGTATAGCACTAAAAAAGCCTATGTTCCATCCACAGTGCTGGAAAAAGCAACATAAAAATACATAAGGCATTCCTCTACTAAGTCGAGCATCAATGGGAGGAGAGGCCCTTGGCCCTGTGAAGGTTCTGTGCCCCAGTGTAGGGGAATGCCAGGGCCTATAAGAGGGAGAGGGTGGGGTGGCAGGCAGGGGGAGGGGACAGGCAACAGGGGTTTGTTCTTGTTGTTTTTTGTTTTTTATTTTTTGTTTTTATTTTTTTGAGGGGAAACTGGAAAAGGAGAAATCATATGACATGTAAATAAAGAAAATATCTAATATAAAAACAAAAACAAAAAACAAAAAACCCATAAAACTTAAAAAAAATTACATAAGGCAATTGAACAAAATGTTTGGTACTGTTTACATACCCAGTCTGATAGTCTATGTCTTTCTATTGGGGAATTGAGTCAATTGGTATTAATTGATATTAAGGAAAAGTAATTGTTGCTTCCTATTATTTTTGTTAGAGTTGGAATTCTGTTCATGTGGCTCTCTTCTTTTAGTTTTGTTGGAAGATTACTTTCTTGCTTTTTCTAGGATGTAGTTTCCCTCCTTGGGTTCGAGTTTTCCATTTATTATTCTTTGTAGGGCTGGATTTGTGGAAAGATATTGTGTAAATTTGGTTTTATCATAGAATACTTTTGTTTCTCTGTCTATGGAAATTGACAGTTTTGCTGGGTATAGTAGCCTGGGCTGGCATTTTTGTTCTATTAGGGTCTGTATTACACCTGCCCAGGATCTTCTAGCTTTCATAGTCTCTGGTGAGAAATCTGCCATAATTCTGATAGGCCT
>NC_045030.1:44539352-44555343 GCF_008632895.1 Mastomys coucha
CTGCACCTGAGATTCTCTCTTCTATCTCTTGTATTCTGTTGGTGATGCTTGCATCTATGGTTCCTGACATCTAGGATTTCTATCTACAGAGTTGTCTTTCTTTGTGATTTCTTAACTGTTTCTATTTCCAATCTTAGGTCCTGGATAGTTTTGTTCAATTCCTTTACCTGTTTAGTTGTGCTTTCCTGTAATTCTTTAAGGTATTTTTGTGTTTCCTTTTTAAATGCTTCTACTTGTTTACTTTTTTTTGTCAAGGCAGGGTTTCTCTGTGTATCCTTGGCTGTCCTGGAACTCACTCTGTACACCAGGCTGGCCTTGAACTCAGGAATCTGCCTGTCTCTGCCTCCCAAGGGCTGGGATTAAAGGTGTGTGCCACCACTGCCCAGCTCTCCTGTTATTCTTAAAGGGATTTTTGTGTTTCCTCTTTAAGGGCTTGCACCTCTTTACCTGTGTTCTCCTATATTTCTTTAAGGAAGTTATTTATCTCCTTCTTAAATTCCTCTATCAGTATCATGAGATATGCTTTTAGATCCAAGTCTTGCTTTTCTGGTGTTTTGGGATATCTAGGATGTCCTGTGGTGGGAGTACTAGGTTCTGATGAAGCCAAATAGTTGGTTTCTGTTGGTAAGATTCTTGTGTTTGCCTTTTGCCATCTGTTAATCTCTGGTGTTAGATGTTCTTGCTGTCTCTGGCTCGAGCTTGTTCCTCCTATGGGTCTGTAAGCCTTTGTCAGCACTTCTGGGACATCAGCTCTCTTCTGGTAAAACAGATGGTTGTGGATCAGTCATCCCTCTTGAGTTCTGGGGTCAGAGCACACCCTGGAGACAGGCTCTTGGCTTTCTGGGGAAGGGTGAGAGGGCTGTGGATCTGCAGTCATTCCTAGGTGTAGAGTGAGGTAGAGTGGATCCTGTCCAGGCTGCCCTACCACTTGTGAGGCCTGTGCCTCCCAGCTGGTCTTGCCTTAGAAAGTCACAAGAGAGAAAATGGAGATCTTACCCGAGTCCCTGAGTTAGGGCACTCTGTGAAGGCAGGCTCTCGGCTTGCAGGGAAGGGGCAGAGAAGGCTGCGGAACCACCACTGTCCCTCCTAGCTATAGACAGAGGTTGAGAGAATCCTGTCCTGGCTGCCCTGCCACATGTGAGGTCTGTGCCTCCTGGCTGGTCCCACCTTAGAAAGTCACTGGAGAGAAAATCAAGATTCTGTGCCCCAGTGTAGGGGAATGCCAGGGCCAATAAGTGGGAGAAGGTGGAGTGGCAAGCATGGGGAGGGGGTAGGCAACAGGGGTTTGTTCTTGTTGTTTTTGTTTGTTTGTTTGTTTTTTTGGAGGGGAAACTGGGAAAGGAGAAATCATATGACATGTAAATAAAGAAAATATCTAATAAAAATAAATAAAAAAATTTGTTTTTTATTCACATCTGTGACAAATTGTTTTGAATGGGTTAAGGGACCTTGTAATTCTATGAAAAATAGCAGTATTTGTTACAAATAATACAATTTTTGTTTTCAAATGAAAATATGTAGTTTGGGATTTTTAAACTGTTCTCTTGTTAATTCTCCTTCAACTCCTCCCCTTTCTAACTTCTCACACTTCCCACCCATTCGCACCCCTTCCCACCCCTTCCCAACCCTTTCCACCCCTTCCCACTCCTTCCCACCTAATTTTGGGTCACTTATTGGAAAATTTTTAATTGAACATTAAGAGGGACTTAATTTTCTAAAATTTTTCATGATATTAGCATTGATATTAATAATGTAACTTTAAAGTATCAGTCAAGAAAAGAATAATGCCATTATGTCCCTGTAGAAAGCTCAAGTCCAAGTGGATCAAGGACCTCCACATAAAACCAGATACACTGTATCAAATAGACAAGAAAGTGTGGAAAACTTTGAACAAATGGGCACAGGGGAAAATTTACTGAAAAGAACACCAATAGCTTATGCTCTAAGATCAAAAATTGACAAATGGGCCCTCATAAAATTGCAAAGCTTCTGTAATGTAAAGGACACTGTCAATAGGACAAAAGGGCAACCAACAGATTGGGAAAAGATCTTTACCAATCCTATATCTGATAGAGGGCTAATATCCAATATATATATAAAGAACTGGAGGAGTTAGACTCCAGAGAATCAAATAACCCTATTAAAAAATGGAGTACAGAGCTAAACAAGGAATTCTCAACTGAGCAATACTAAATGGCTGAGAAACACTTAAAGAAATGTTCAACATCCTTAATCATCAGGGAAATGCAAATCAAAACAACCCTGGGATTCCATCTCACACCAGTCAGAATGGCTCAGATCAAAAACTCAGGTGACAGCAGATGCATGCCCATTGGACTCTTCTTCAGCATAGCCTAGAATATTTAAGGCAGTTATCTGAACATGAATTTGAAAAGAAAGTGTAGTACATGACTGGCTTTGGAGGGAGGAAAGGAAAGGAGTAAATGATGAAATATGTTTTATCTCTAAATAAAGTAATAAAAATAAACTGTCTGGACTGATTTAGTAAGATTGTGCTGAGTCATCCTGTAAAGAAAACAGTAAACTTGGAGTTTCAGACAATCTTTACTTGGGAAGATCCTCAGTATTCCAACTCCTATAATGAAATACCTTAGGTTGCTTAGTTTATAACCAATAAAAATGCACATCTCACAGATCAATAAGCTACATGATCCAACATAAAGGCCTCAGAAGATTCTGTCCAAGTGCCTCTTGGTCACTCCTTCCAAGTTCTATAGTGTGAAATGGCAAAAGCTTACTATATAATCAGTTCTATTCTTTTAGAAGCCCTAATTGAACTTAGGAGGGTAGAACCCTTATGACTTGCTCACATTGTAAAATGCCTTTGGATGTTGTTAATGTACAAATTTTGGAAAGACACAAACACAGAATAGCAGGTAGTTAACAACAAAATTCAGACTAGAGAACAGGTCTACTGCAGTCTGCTAAATCTCATGGTTTCTTTTAGGTTTTTTGTTTGTTTGGTTGGTTTTTTGAGACAATCTCATCATTTCTTTAGCTCAAAAGTCCAGTTATAAATGCAAATATACCAGGTTTGTATTGAAAGCCCCAACATTTTCTATTTGAATTATCTTTTTCTGTTAATAAGCTACATTTGAAATTAAAATTTCTTAGAATAAACATGATAGTGTGAAACAAGTTAACTAAAATAATTTTTGCTGCCAATTATTTCAGTTAGCCTATGATTCAATTTTTATTAGCTGATTTAATGGAGAATGTTCTAACAAAGCAATGGTTGCCACTTATTTTTCTTACCCTATAGCAAGTACTGGGAACATTATAGACATAATGAGTGATTTTTAATGTACTCTCCAATTCTGTATCTACCGACACAGAATCTTGAACAGCTCTGCATTCATCTGCTGTATAATTTGAGCTTCGTCTAAAGCTGTAGTTTGAAGAAAAGCTTATAAAAATAAAAAATAAGTACTTGCAAACAACTACATCATCTCATTTTACTGCTCATAATTTTCCGATAAAAACTTTGCCTATTTTATGCATGAATAAATTAACTCTGAGCGTGAATATCAAATAATGGAATTTGAACTCAGGTCTGTTGATACTAACACATGCATTTATCTTGCCCCATTTTCCAATTTGAAGGAATATAGTTCTCAGAATTTTATAACAGTTGCTTTAACTGAAAAAGATAGAAGGAAAATGTTCATACTCTCTAGTATTGAAACAGAAAAATTTTGCTTTGAAACCTTATCATATTTTTCAAACCTGTTTTTGAAGGAGACACAAATGCAGGGATTATTACTCCTTATTTCTGTTAGTTACCATGCACTTGTTTCTCCATGTGATACAATGGTTCCAGTTAATAAAGAGCTCAAGGAAACTACTATGACATTATACAGAATTCTAAAGATTAGCTTTACAAAGATTAATTTAGCCTCATCACAATATTCGTAAAAGTCCACAATATATGTTTCAAAGTTTTGCCAGATAATTATCAGTTGACTTCTGAGTTAAGAGGAACTGTGCTTATCATTGTCACCTACACTTTGTTTACTTTTTGTCTCACACTTTGCTTTCTGTGCTTTCCACAGCTCTCACTATATCATCTTACTTAATCCAGTAATTTGTCTTGATTCATTTTTACTTATGGTACATACATACTTTTGTAATCTTAGTTACAAGGATAATAGACTAGAGATTGACTCTGAAAACACAGCCTTACTATTTGAAAAACAGCAGTACATAGAATATATGGGCACTATTGATCATACTGTGAGTTTATCAAATAGAATGGTGATTAAATTTAAAGGTTGAGAGCCATGGATCTTAGGCTCATTGCTTCAGCCCTCTAAGCCTCAAATTTCAAATATGTGAAAGTGAGGCTAATAGTCATGCATATACATATATATATATGCATATATGTGTGTGTTTATGTATTCATATTACGTCTGTGATCGCTAATCTTGGTTGTCAACTTAGTTGGATCTAGAAACAACTAAAAGATATACCTCTGAAGTTTGTTGTTACTTTTTGTCACTGCTGACATTAGCTAATATTAGGACCCAACATTTTTAGCCTTCCAAAGTACAAGGAATCCTTGAGGCCTTCCATGCCAGTTTGGAAGGGAACTATTCTCACCACTGTATTGCCAAAAGGACATTGCCTGCTGGGACTACTCAGGCTATCCAGTCTTGTACTGTTAGTGGCAATCAGGTTCTCAGCCTCTACAATGCACAAATCCACTATACTTACCAGCTTTCTACATGTAACCCAATCAAGTAAATCTCCCTTTCGCACATGTTCATTCTATTCACCCCATTTCTCCTGGGAATCCTGATAGATTAGATACTTACGCATTTATAAGACATATTGTCTTATGAAATTATTACTTATTGTTGAGTGGGGAATAAAATGAGAGTGGGGAGAAAGAGGAAATAAGGTCTAGAAGAGTGACAACAACTTCTGTAAATGCCTAAGAAATTATCTGATAAATATGTAATAGATAACAATTTTTCTAGTTATTGGAATTTAAGAGATACTTTTGAAGCTCTGGTAGCTTGAAGTAACCTGTCCTATTTTGACCATGATGAATAGGAAATACCTCACTGAAATCAAAGACTTTAAAAATTAAAAAAAAAGATATCAAAATAATGTCAAAAGAATTTATCTTTTTATTAAAATTTCAAAAATCCAATTGTATGGAGTAACATCTAAATCACTGATTTAAGAAAATGTAAATATTTTCTTTTAGAAAAACAATATTAAATAAAAACATGTTAAGTACAAATTTAAATATTTGTAAAAATGGATTTATTTTTAGCTACACAGTAGATTTATATCTCATTTTCTTATCCTATGCATTTTTCTTCACTCAATTTTCTTTATCCCTTTTGATGTAACTACTGGTAGTAAGGTAATGAACAATTGGTTGGCTTCATATTGAAAGTAGTATATTCAGTTGTTAAGTAGGAATATTACAGGGTTTGGTGATACATAGAAGCATCCAAGTACCTCCCTAGCATTTTACTTTCTTTTTAATATTATTTTTGTTTGTCTTCCTTTGTTTACACTTCCTGCTTGGCAGGCCTGAAGATTCCATGTAGAAATATTTCCCATGTGGCTTGATCCATCTAACAAACTGAATTTATAAAATTTTACTTTGCTGTAGAAACACTTTACACTTGTCAGTGATAGCTTAAAAGAAAAAAATTCCTGTTTTGAATATGACTTAGGAAGACATTCTGCTGTAATCATATTTTCCCCAAAAATGTATGAAAGAAGAAAAACCCTGGATGAATGGGAGCAGCTGTTTTATTGTACAAAATTTAAAACAAAAGCTTCATAAAAAAGTCACTTGGCATGTTATATCCCTAGTATTAGGATACATAATGTTTGAGTTTCTTTTTTTGTGCATCCTTTGTGTACTTGAAATACTAAATTTGCATGTGAATGGACATAGCCAAAATTATATTTCAAGGATCATGAAAGGAAATTACTGATTGACTCTTTAATTGGACAAACACCATCTGAGCCACTTAGTGCATTTATTTCCAGTTTGAATATTAACTCAGAACTTGGCTTTTGTGAAAATGGTAAAATTTTGCATTAGTGTAAACATTGCATCATGATACATAAAGGATGAGGATGCTTTTACACCTGGCTCTATAGTCTCTTTTTATAGGTTAGTCTCTGTAAGAAAATTCATTAAATAAGACAAGTTTTACTTTATTATTCCCAATTTATTCTGTAAGATGCCAAGAGCCCTTCTAGACTGGTGGGCATTCATAAGTTGATTTCTATCCACTGATTCTGTTCTAATTCAATGACTCATCTTACTCTCACTTTGAACTTGCACATTTTTGTGTCCTCTTCTCTTAGAACACAATCTGAAATATTTATGTTTGCCAGAAAGCCAATATAGAGGAACGAAACAGGTCACGTAGGGTTTGTAAACTATTGGAAAGCATATGCCTCATTTATAAGTCACAAAAGGTAATTGTCTCATAGGAATTAATACTCTATAGCAGTATCTACTTTTTCACAAAAATCCACACATATGAATTTTTTAAAATATAAAACTCCTATGTAGGCTTAAATTTTTCAAAACCTACTTTAATTAGGGTTCTTTAATGGTTCAACCTCCCTTCTAGCACACCTAGCAGAGGTAGAGGGGAAAAGGTTAATAGGATCCAGGTTTGTGGACCTACCTGTTTAGAAGTAGTTCTTTGGGGGAGATCCAAATCTTTGTTTTCAGAATATTAGCAGTGGAGGCCAAAACATAAAGCATGAATCAGTAGTGGCAGCTCAATCCAGAAGAAAGCACTAGGCATTGCAGAATATGCACAAGCCTGCAGAAGCTGAAAGCAGACTGAATACTTTGGTGAGTTACTCTCTACAAAGTTACAACAAGTGAAAATCAGTGACTTGGTGCAAGGCAAATTAATGTAAGAGCATAGTCAGCAAAGACTAGTGAAGAAGTGCAAGACAAACCAATGCAAGAGCCTGTCACACTGTCTGTGGGGCAATATTTATATTCTTTCTAAACATCACCCATCCTTTCAAGTATCTGATTCAGCAAAACATCCTCTCACTTGTGCCTGCTTCAGCAAAACATCACATGACATAACTGAATCTGTAAAGAAACCAGAATTTTCCACTTTCTTTCCATTATTTTTTATACCAAAAAATCAATGAGAAATCCCTGCTTTTGGTCACACTATGTGAGTTAGATTAAACCAATCTCTGGGGTACATGTAACTTAAATGCAACAATCAGTTTGCAGCATCTGCTTAGGGAGTTTGGTTTTTGCTTTAGGTTAAAATGACTTAATAAAAAAAAAGAAATCTCTATCACTGGAATTTGTAATGTACTTTTTTCATCACTTAATTGTTTCTCTGTTCCACTATGTATTCATGAAATATTTACTATATAATGAGGTTGGCTTTGGCCCTGTTATAGGCACTGGAAATTCCATCTAATAAAACATTTTCTAAGGGATCCAAAAGTTTAGTGAGTGTCAAAAATTTAACCATAACGGTGCTGAGTGATGAGCATCATGAGAGGAAGAGGCATACCATGGAGTGCCAGCACAGAAAAAGTTAATGCAGTCTCTTAAGTAACTAAAATGACTGTATCTCCACCCCTAGCAGATCCCTGAGAAGAGGTGGTAATGACAGGATGCTAAACTTGATATGCAGCTGGGGAAGAGATTTGTGGGCAGACCATGACTTTCAATTCCTCCTAAATAGAATGGCTCTGTCATTTGGCAATTGAAAAGGATGGTGCTTTCATTTTACCCTTTGACATCTATTGAGTGCTGTTTCTAAAGGAAAATGCTCTGAAGAGTCAATAGACTGTTCCCTTCTTATATTGCTTTGACTAGATGTCAGCAATTCCAATCATATCAGATCATTTATTACTCAGAGAAAATCCCTTGACAAGCTCAGAGATTAATTTGTTGTTGGTAGGCTACTCAAGAGATATTTCTCCTACTTCCTATAATAAAGAGGGGTGTTCATAGTTCAGGCCACATTGGGTATTATGGCTTTGTATGAAATATAAGCATCTCAGAGGAAAGAATCAAAGTAAAATCTTGAGCTGCTTTCAAATCAAACCCAAATCTCCATGCACTGTCAAGATTCTCGGCTTTATTGCAAGTGCAGTTTGTGCAAAGAAAAGATAAGAATGACCAGTAAACAAGTAGCTTTTAGATAGAGGACAAAACTGTAAAAAGTAAGTACTCGAGTGACAGATGGGCCAGAGTTAATATTATATTTTATGGGATGCAAGTTAATACCTGTCCTATAGAGTTACTCAAGGGAGAAGGGAAAGATTTCCTAAAATTGGCCATTTACTGCTGAGTTTATAGAATGTTCAAGAAGATTAGCATCAGATGCTGAGTCATTTCCAAAGACAAACTCCGAAACTTTCTAAAGGCAATATTGATTGGAGGTTAAAAAGCAGTAGGAGCTAGAAAAAATGTCGTTTTACATGAATGAAAACTTTGCTGCAGTAAATTCCTTAGCTGAGTGGCCTACACGAACTTTACTTTTTTACTATATATTTTCCTTATTTACATTTCAAATTATATCCTCTTTCCCAGTTTCCCCTCTGAAAAAGAAAAAAAAACCTATTCCCTCCTCCTCCCCCTGCTCACCAACCCACCCACTTCCTGGCCCTGGCATTCCCCTACACTGGGGCATAGAGCCTTCACAGGACCAAGGGCCTCTCCTGCCACTGATGACGGACTAGGTCATCCTCTGCTACACATATGCACCTGGAGCCATGAGTCCCACCATGTGTACACTTTGGTTGGTGGTTTAGTCCTGGGAGCTCTGAGGGTACTAGTTAAATCATATTGTTGTTCCTCATAATGGGATTCAAACCCCTTCAGCTCCTTGGGTCCTTTCTCTAGCTCCTTCCTTGGGGACCCTGTACTCAGTCCAATGGATGGCTGTGAGCCTCTACTTCTGTATTAGTCGGGTACTGGCAGAGCCTCTCAGGAGATAGCTACATCAGGCTCCTGTCATCCAGCACTCTCTGGTATCCACAATAATGTCTGGATTTGATGACTGAATATGGGAAGGATTCCCAGGTGGAGCAGTCTCTGGATTGTCCTTCCTTCAGTCTCTGCTCCACACTTTCTTTCTGCAACTCCTTCCATGAGTATTTTGTTCACCCTTCTAAGGACCGAAGCATGCATACTTTGGTCTTCCTTCTTCTTGAGTTTCTTGTGGTTTGTGGATTGTATCTTGGGTATTCTGAGCTTCTAGGCTAATAACCACTTATCAGTGAGTGCATACCATGTGTGTTCTTTTGTGATTCATTTACCTCACTCAGGATCATTTCGTTCATTTTTCTTTCTTTAATTTTTTTTTTGAGACAGGGTTTCTCTGGATAGTCCTGGCTGTCCTGGAACTCACTCTGTAGACCAGGCTGGCCTCAAACTCAAAAATCTGCCTGCCTCTGCCTCCCAAGTGTTGCGGTTAAAGGTGTACGCCCCTATTGCTCAGCACTCAGGATAATTTCTAAAGTTCAGAGTACCTCAAAGGGAAATTAACCTTTTTTTTGTTGTTTCATGTTGTTGTGGATAAAACCTTGGGCTTCACACAGGCTAGGAAGAGTTACACCAGTACAGATTCTCATTCTCAACTCAGGGAAATGTGTCTAAAACATTAATTATGGTATATTTCTTTTTCTACTTTTTAACAATTTTAAAAGTATAAGAGACTCCACTGTTCCTTCATTTGGACTGAAGAGAAGCAATAACCAGTTCATAATCTGGAAGCTTCCATATTACCAGCTTGGATCCATAATACCTGAATTTGTATACTATTCTTACCATTTGTTAACTGGTTGACCATGGACTCTTTTATAAGCTCATTTGTACCTCAGTTTACTCATTCAAAGGATTGACCTGTTATATTTTCTACTTCATTGAACATGGAAAATTATTAACCACATTTCTTCCTTCATAAGTCATCTTATTCTAAGTAATCTAGTGCCTCAGTCCTAGAGAAGCTACTGAGAGATAGTTTTAAGGGAAAAAGTCCAACTAATGCTAAAATTAGCAAAGTAGATGGTTATATATTGTGCATTTCTTAATGATAGTCCTCATTTTCTGACCTTTGTTTTTTTTCTGGAAGGATGGAAGCTATAGACACTTCATTTTGTGTAAGATTAAAGGTCTAATTCTTAATATAAGTTCCAGTTGTCTCGGGTTCGAAACAAAAACATGTTCTTTGTTTATTTGTTTGCTATTTGTTATTGTCATCGTTGTTGTTTAACCAGTAGCACCTTGTCTCAAATAATTATTGGGTACTTGGACCTGAAGATTTTCCTGCAAGGGAGAAGATATTTTAGTCGCAGGCTAGAATCTACTGAGCTAAAAAAGCTCATGCAGGCAAAGCTCCTACTGAGTAAAAAACAAACTTCACCTAGAATAAAAAATAAAAACCTGTAGTACTTGGCCTACTGTGTATATAAAATTGTTTGAGAGAATTTTACAGATAGACTGAGCATCACTTTCCTTTAGCTACTGTCCCTACAGGATAACCTAAACAAACACACTAACAATGATCTGCATACTACAAGGGGAAAAAATCCTCTCATTTCAAATAGTTCATCAGGCACATGTAAATGACTACATGGATTTTTGCAATCATTCTATTGTGAAAGTATATATAAAATACATTTCAATTGTTTCAATTATTTTTCACAGGGAGAAAAATGTGACTAATATAGGTAAAATTAACAGTAACTAATAAATAGCATAGTATGAGGAAATTAATAAGAATGCATTAAATGTTCAACTTTTGTTTTTAAAGCTATTATTGAAGTGTTTTAATGTACATATATTTTAAATATTCAATTCAGTTGTTTTGGTAAGTTCATGGAACTTAAAAAATATTACTGCAGTCTATTTTTTCCTGTTTTATTCTCCATGAAAATATCAATTGGCAGTCAATTACCATGCTTCTAAACCGAAGCCCTTGGAGAACACTAGACCCTGTGTCTTTACACATTTGGTTATTTATATAAGTGAAATCATACAATGTAGACTATTGTTCTCAAGGCTTTATCTGTAGTGCTTATAAGAACTTCATTTCTTTTGATTGATGGTTTATATTGTAGCAAGGGTTCACATGTATTTTTGAAGTTATCAGTTCATGTCCATTAGATTTACTTCTTTTCCGTTTTCTTTACCCTTGATACATACCTAGGAATAGAGATGTTGCTTCAGATGGTAAATTAATGTTCAGGTACTGTAAATTATAAATATTCAGGTTATTATAAATTATAAAAGAGGTGCATTACGTGAAGTTCCATGTTGCCTCATGTTCATATTTACAATTGTATTTGTTTGTATTTTTAAAACTTACCTGTCCTAACTTTAAGAAATGCTCTCTCCTAAAGCCAGTGATTTACATTTCCCAAGTGACTAATGAGCTGAAACCCCCACCCCTATGATGGGCACAGTAGACACTTGTTTATCTTCTTTAGGGAAATTACAAAGCAAATCAGATGATCATTTTTAAATTGAATTATTGTCTCTTGACTGATATATTATTTATAAAAGTTTTCTCTGTTTTGTTGTTGTTGCTCATTTTTCTTAATGGTGTCTTTCAAATAAAAATAAAAATGTTCTAAAAGTTATGCAGTCTGTTGTAGTGGTTTTTTTTTCTGCTTGTGCTTTTGCTGTTAGGTGGAATATCTAGGAAATTAAAATTTAATCCACTATCATAGACATCTGTCTTTTAGTTCACTGTTTTGTGTCACCTCTTTATGTTAGCACTATCATCTACTTTGAATTACTTTCTCTATACATTATAATGTAAAAGTAACAATGTAAGGTAATATAAAAATAAAATGTCAACATAAAAAATTCCATACCAATTGAAAAATAAAGTAGAATTGTCTTTTTAGCATTATTAAAAATAAATAGGCTATAAGTAAATTATTTCCCTATTTCAATTCCATTCCATTAATCTATGAGTTTATCCTTATGCCTGTATCACACAATCTTGATTATTGTTTTGAAAAAAGGTAACATGAGTTTTCCAACTTCTTTACTCTTTTGTTTTAAGTACTTAATTTAGTTTTGAGATTACCATAAAATCAAATCTTCCCCTCTTTTACTTTCCTCTCTTCAAAGTCTCTCTCCCTATTTGATGTCTTTCAAATTCATGGCCTCTATTTTCAATAAAAGTTATTTATAATAAATATATTAATATATTATTATATTATGTTACATCATATCACATGTAATCATACATATTATGTTTGCTATTATATATTAATGATATATGCTCTATTATAACATTTAATCAATAATTTGACATATAATATATAATTAAATACATATTGCTAAATATAACCTGCTCATTTTGTATACTGTTACTTGTATGTATGTTTTCAGAGCTCACCATATGCTTTTGTATACACAACTGCTGAGTTCTCCCCTGCAGAAAACTATTTCAACCACTGTAGGCATTCCTCAGTTTTCTGTATTGTAGTTTTTTGTGTGGATTTGAGGCCTCCTGGGCTTTCCTTCCTCTACATTAGCATGTCTGTTGTTGCTATACTTAATTACCTCATTGGGCAGTTATCTTGGTAAGATTTTATGGGATTAGCTTCTAAAATTAATAGGAGACATAATATCATAGAAAAGTTCCTTATCCTTTGGATCTGGCAGTCTTGCTGCCCCTTCTTCCTCAATGTTCTAGATGTAGAAAGTTTGTGTAGATATTATTTATTGAGACTGGGGTCCAAAACTCAGAATTTTGATTCATTGGAGTTTTATGTAATATTCTCTATTGCTAAGAGAAGTTCATGAAAGGTTATTTCTACACTTATTTGTAGGTATAAGGACAAGCATTTAGAATGTAATTAGGCAATATAATAGCTTAGTAATGTGTTAGTTGTAGATTCTTGACATCACAAGTGAATATAAATATTTTCAATTTTAAGAGAAATGTAAGCTATATCTATATAACACAAGCAAGGAAAAGACAAGTTTCATTAATGAGGGGTAAAATCTAACTTCTCTGTGGTTATAAGAGTAAATGTTTTTAGATTGTTTTTAAGGATTATGCTGTTTTAGTATATTCCAGTAGCCATGAATTCACTAGTACTGAGTAGTTGATTAGGTTTTCAGTTCCAGCCATGTTTTCTTCTTAGTTAGTATGTCTTAAGTCCAGTTAGAGACTATTAGTTACCACCAGTGGCTTGTGTGCCACTACTCTATAATTTTGGTTACTACCAAGATAGTTCAAATACTAATGCACACTTTAGTTTTTATTCCATGCTAGTGTTTTTGTGGTTCATAAACATCATAGCTGGGAAGCTTTGTTGGCTACTTTCTTCCTTTGGAGACCTATGTGGCAGCTTTTGACAACATGAAAGCTAGTCCTCATGGAGAAGACTTTCAGGCCAGTTCTGTCTCTGTGAATTCCAGGTCCTGTTCTGAGGTACATGGTGTCTTCAATGATAGGGATGTATTTTCCACCTCTAGGGGTAAGCCGAAGGCAATAGTGGTAGCTTATAATGTTTTGGGAGTCTCTTAAACAACCCTGACTGGCAATTCAAGAGAGCACTTCTCAAATCTGGTATTGAATTTTTTGTTATGTGGTCTTTCTTTCTTTAAGAAAGCATTGCCAGTTCAGAAAAGAAAGTATATT
This sequence comes from Mastomys coucha, assembly GCF_008632895.1. NCBI lineage: Eukaryota > Metazoa > Chordata > Mammalia > Rodentia > Muridae > Mastomys > Mastomys coucha. The sequence goes on from NC_045030.1 coordinate 44,553,014, forward strand.
TAAATTACATATTTTGTGTGTATCATGCTTTTTTCGATAGTTATTGCTGTGATTCCTATATGAACCTTCCAGACATCCATATTGGCTTTTCACCCTCCTCTCTTCTTCTGTATTTATTTAGCTCCCTTTGCCTAATAAAAGCACCCCTTTTCCCACTTCACTGATCAGATCACCTTTATGTTCCTATTCCTCTGTATTGTTCTCCCAGTCCCACCCTGACAATGGTCCCTTTTTTATTAATTATTTTATTTTTTTTTTACATTTTAGCTTTTGTCCCTTACCAGCCCCCCCTTGCTCATCCCATTTCTCCTCCCCATTGCCTCTGAGAGGGTGCTCCCCCTCCACCAGGATTCCCCATTCCCTGGGGAATCAAGTCTCTCAAGAATTAGGCACATCTTCTTCCACTGAGGTTAGACCATAAAGTCCTCTGCTATATATGTGCCAGGGGCTCGGACCAGCCCATATATGCTGCCTGGTTGGTGGCTCAGTAACTGGGAGCTCCCTGGGCTCAGGATTAGTTGAGACTATTGTTCTTCCTATGGGATTGTCCTCCCCTTCAGCTTCTTCAATCCTTCCCCTAAGTCAACCATAGAGGTCTCTGACTTCAGTCTAATGGTTAGTGTAAGTATCTGCATCAGTCTCAATCAGTTGCTGGAAGGGGCTCTCAGAGAACAGCCATGCTAGGCTCCTGTCTGTAGCATCAGTAATAGTGACAGACCTTGGTGCTACTCATGAGGTGAGTCTCAATTTGGGCTTGTCACTGGACCACCTTTCCTTCAGTTTTTTCTTCATATTTGTTTATTCAGTTATTTTAAACAGGAACAATTCTGGGTCCAAAATTTTGACTGTGGGTTAATAACCTTGTCCCTCCACTTGAGGCCCAGTCTATCTACCGGAGGTAGACTCTTCGAGTTCCTTCTCCCCATTGTTAGGCATGTTGGCTAAGGGCATCCACATTGAGTCCTGAGAGTCTTTCACCTCCCAGGTCTCTGCTACTTTCTAGAGGATCCTCCCACCTCCCACCCCTTGAATCTGCATATTTCCATTCATTCTCCTGGCCCTCTGGCTTCTCTCCTGACCCCACAACCCATATCTGATAATGTTTCCCTTTTTTCCTCCCCTCTCCCACCCAGATTCCTCTGTCCCTCTGCTCCTGTGATTATTTTCTTCCCTCTTCTAAGTGGGATTAAAGCATCCTCCTCTGGGCCTTTCTGCTTGTTAAACTTCTTATGGTTTATGGGTTGTATCCTAAGAAATCTGTACATTTTGGCTAATATCCACTTATCAATGAGTACATACTATGCATTTGCTTTTGAGTCTTTGTTATCTCACTCAGGATGATATTTTCTAGTTCCATCCATTTGCCTGCAAAATTCATGATGTTCTCATTGTTAATAGCTGAATATTATTCCATTGTGTAAATGATCTACATTTTCTGTATCAACTCCTCTGTTCAGGGACATCTGGGTTGTTTCCAGTTTCTGGATATTACAAGTAAGGTTACTATGAACATGTGGAGTATGTGTCCTTATGGTATGGTGGGGCTTATTTTGGCTATATGCTCAAGAGTATTATAGCTGAATCTTCAGGCAGAACTATTTCCAATTTTCTGAGAAGTCAGCATATTGATTTGCAGAGTGGTTCTCAAATCCCATATCATGAAGATCATAGAGGCCTTTAAGGATGACATAAATAACTTCCTTAAAGAAATACAGCAAAATACCTGAAAACATGTAGAAGCCCTTAAAGAGGAAACAAATCCCTAAAAGAAATACAGTAAAATGCAGTCTAGCAGATGAAAGATTGAACAAAATTGCCCAAGACTGGAAAATGGACATAAGAACAATAAAAAAAAAACATAAATGGAGACAACCCTGATGATGGACAACTTAAGAAAGAGATCAGGAGATACAGATATAAGCATCACCAACAGAATTAATGAGAAAGAAGACAGTATCTCAGGTGTAGAAGATACCATTGATGACATTAATATATAGGTCAAACAAATTACAAAGTATAAAAAGCAATGGTACCTTTTTACTTTCATGATTTCTGCAGTTACTCTACTGTATGCACACATACCTGAAGATTTGGAGCTATCAGCCTCTGATAAGAGAGCATATGATATTTATCATTTAGGACTGGGTTAGTTCACACAGTGTGACATTTCCCTCAATGCTCATGATTGCATTTTTCTTTGTAGCCTAAAAGTATATATATATGAAACTGCCCGCAGTTTCACGAACGGGGTTCTCCTCAGCTAGGAGGGAATAAAGGACCTGAAATAAAGGGTTTGAAATGCAAAGAGAAAACACGAAGCCAAGTTGCAT
>NC_045030.1:44555544-44556890 GCF_008632895.1 Mastomys coucha
TATATATATATATATATATATATATATATATATATATACACACACATATATATATTTCATAATTCATTTCCCATCTGAAAGACATTTAGGTTAATTTATGTTTCCTAGCTTGTACAACTAAAACAACAATGAGCATAGCTGACCAAGTATCTATGGAGTAGGATCTTGAGTCCTTTCTCATTAAAGAAATAACTGTTTAGTATGTGCTCTATCTATTACATTTCTAGGTAATTTTTGTATCAAGGTTTCAGTATTCCAAAATGGAAAGATATTTTGATAGATATGGTATTAAATCTGAAGATAATTATGAGAATTGTCACTAAGGTGACAATACTAATTGTTTTTGTTGATGAGCATTTGTGTCTTCACATTTGTTCAAGTTTCACTTATCTGCTCTCAATAAGTTTTATATTTTATACTTCTTTTAATATTATATGATGTATACATGTACCTATTTAAAGGAAGGTTTTATTTTTGTATACTAATTGTACACTGTACAAATTTAGTTATCTAACTTTACTTAATTTAAACAGTTTTTCCAGTGATTTTTTTAAGCTCTAACCAAAACAAATATAGATTTAATTCTTTCTTGTCTCAATGTCCCCATTCCTTCCCTAGTTACCATAGTGAGATTTCCAGTATAGCATTGAATCAACATGGAGCATCGAATAGATGTGGTGAGAAAAAATATCCTTGCATTGCTCTTGAACTTAGGAACTAAGCTCTGTCCTATAGTATTATAGTATTTATGTCAGCCATATGTTTTTAAAGTACCCATTACTTTAAATTACTATTGTATTCTATACTTTTTATTTTTAAAAATTATATAAGTATATAAATTTATATATATAAATATTTGTAAGATGCTTTTTTTGTATCTATTACTATCATGTGTGAGAGTTTTGTTCTATATTCTTGTATCCCAAGGTATCAATTTTTATGTGCTGAAACAACTTTGCTTGAATAATCTCAATGATTTTCTATAATTCTCTGTATTTATCATTGGGATTGTCTTCTAATATTTTGTTGCAGTTTTAGTGTCAAAATTAATAAAGATTATCATTCTGTATCTTGATATTCTTGTTAAGAATCCATAGATTGTTTTTAGACTTTCAAATTAATTTTATTGACCCAGGTGTCTATCTTATGAGACACTATGTTTAGACAGAATGGATTGGGTAGTGGCTTCTTTTTGTTTTGGAGGAGTTTATTAAGTATTCATATTAATTCTGTCTTAGTTATTTTGTAGAATACCTTAGCAAAACCAACTAGTTTTAGAATTTTTTTTTATTAGATATTTTCTTTATTTACATGTAAATTTCTCCATTCCCAGTTTCCCCTCCAAA
>NC_045030.1:44557013-44570175 GCF_008632895.1 Mastomys coucha
ACTCTGGAAATCAGTTTGGCGGTTCATCCGGAAATTGGGCATAGTTCTACCAGAGGACCCAGCTATACCACTCCTGGGCATATATCCAAAGTATACTGCAACATGTAAGAAGGACACATGCTCCACCATGTTCATAGCAGCCTTATTTATAATAGCCAGAACCTGGAAACAACCCAGATGTCCCTCAACAGAGGAGTAGATACAGAAATTGTGGTACATCTACACAATGGAGTACTACTCAGCTATTAAAAACAATAAATTTAGTTTTAGAATTTTATTCATAGAAAGCTTTTGGATAAAAGATTCAGTATCTACTTTTAATAGGTCCATCCAGATTTCCTATATCTTTTTTGAGACTGTTTCAGTATTTAGTTTTATTATAGGAACTTGTGCATTTACTGAGTTATCTAAGTATGGCCAAACAGTTGATCATAGTGTTACTTTATAATCTTTTTAATTTCTGGAAGGTAAATCTTATCTCTTATCTTCATGGTTTTTCTAACTAATGTTTTGTTAGATGTTATCTTTTTCAACATGAACTACTGTTTTCATTGATTTATGTATTACTTTCCAATTGTATATTTCATTTTTGCTTATGTTTGTCATTCTTTATATTTACTTTAGAATAAATTTGCATTTAGTTTTGAGTTACTTGTGATAAAAGAATGCATTGCTTTTAATTAGAGTTATTTGCAACTAGATAAAACATCGAAAAATAATATTTTGGCATAGGGTATTTTGGTGTTTGATTATCTCAGGGTACTTTTACTTTTCTCTTTAAATTTAAAGGCTCATTGAGTAGTAAGGAATGTAGTTTTTTAATTGTTATTGGATTACTTTGTATTGATTTGCATTGTAAGAATATGCTCTATATTACTTCAATACTTGCGAATTTACTAACACTAGTTTTTATGGTTTGGCCTATGCTGTGGTTTATATTAAAGAAAACCCTTCAGATACTTGAGAGTGAATATTGTAGTCCTATTAGGCATAACATTTCATAGATTTGTACTAGATATTGTAGAATTTAATTGCCTGTCAATTCCTAATTCTTTTTTGATTTCTCCCCATTTGATCTCTTCATCATTTAAATCAGACTGGTGAAATCTCTATTGTATACACTGTGATACTTTTATTAATTACTATAAGTTATAGCCTCACATATTTTTTTAGTATTTTAGTAGCTATATTCTATATTTTTATTATAATTATTATACCTTGCATGTATATTTGCCAGTCTTTAATTATGAAATATAACTTTTGATCTGTAATATTTTTTATGTAAACTATGTTATCATCTGTGATTACTAATTACAAATTTTATAATTGTTTACTTCTGTATATATAGATACTGAAGAACAACTTTTTATAAGGAAATTCCAGGTCTAGGTCCACTGGAAAAGTGCTAGCTATGTAAACATAAGTACCCAAATTCAATCCCTAGAACAAAAGAAAAAAGTCAGATATCATTGAATGTGCTTAATATCTTACTTCAGGGGAAGTACGAACTGACAAATCCCTGGGAAATACTGACCAGTCATCCTCGCACAATCAGGGAGCTACAGGCCTATGAAAGGTTCTTGTCCAGTGGCAGAACTTCTGAGATTGAACTCTAGCCTCCACACACATGTGTACACATATGCATGTGTACCTCTACACATGCACATGTATATACATATAACATATGTACATTCATATACATTAACAAGAATATACATATACATAACTATATTATATCTTGCATATATATTTGCAATAGTACAGAATATTTCATCTGGACTATAGACACTAGTTGCTTAATTTATCTACACATGACCATGATACATAATTGTCTTTTGGAACAGCATGGTAAAAATGTAAAAGTTATGATCTGTACTAATTATAACTGTTAGTGTCCAATAACTTGACAGAGCTGGTTTAAATTTGATAATTGATCATATCTAGCTCTACCTCTGAATCTTGTGTTGACGTTTTATAACTTGAAATGAGGTTGAGTTGAAATATTTAGACCACCCAAGAAAATGAAGACTACAAATGAAAGACTTAACATTTTTCTTCACAACTCTTTTATAAATAATGCTAGTCATTGACAACTTCTTTGCCTTTGCTTTATTATAAATCTAGCTTGTTAGATCACATAAGGTTTACTCTGCTTTGAGAGTATTTTTCTTTTGCATTTGTTATGTTCAAATATCAAATATTTGTGTGTATGTGTGTGTATAAAAAGAATCATGATTTTTTGCTGTTAGACACATGGTATTGTTAAATTCAAGTCTTAAGCAATCTGCAACTTCAAGTACAAAGTCAGAATACTTGATACCTCCTTGACTAATATTTGTTCAACAATCTAATTTTCTTCTTTTCCCTAATTAAGGTGATGAATTCTTAATATGACAAGACAGAAATTAATGTTCACGCACTTCTTTTGAATAATGGGTTTAGCTAAACTAAATGAATGTGTAATTATTTGTCTACTATTTGTTTATTTTCTTACAGTTACAAATGTACAACAATCTACTGGAAGACATAAAGTAAATAGTTAATTTGGATGCCTGGATTATAATGGAAAAGTGGCCTGTTTCCACATCCATAGATTCTACTTAAGTTCACTAAAATGATGTATTTATTTTAAGGTTGCTTTCATATTGTAACCTTTATTGGTAAACCTCAGCCAAACATAGATTGATTATGGCTGAGTTACAAAGTGCCTCTTCAGCATTCGAAATGGAAATGCTGACTGCGTATGTCTTTAGGGTAGCAAGATTAGGAGGTGTGGCACTAGTGTAGTTGACAAGACAGTGAAGCATTTGAAGCTGAAAAATATTATTTCAAATTACTTCACATAGAGATTTTTGCATAAAAAATTAACTTTCCATTTGGAACATAGAAACTTATTTCAGGGGAGCAGATACTATTTCTAAGATAATAATAAAAAATAAATTAGAAGAGCAATTTAAATTTATTTTTGTTACTTTGTGAAAAGCATCATGTGATTTAAAGTATATATCTATATTATATTGGCATTTGTATACCTTCACAAACATTTATCTACCATTCTTCCTTATATGATTAAAATATGTTATTTCTTCTAAGTGACCAGTTAAAACTATTTTCTGTGAAAAGTATTGGTGACTATATATAATTATTTCTATAATTATCATTTTTAAACATAGGACCACACTCTCACTTGAAACTCACTCTCTAGCTCAAGCTAATATTTAACTCATGGCCATCCTTCTGCCTCCATTTTACATTCCAAAGGGATGTATCATTATCATCCCCATCTCAAAGAAGAGGAGTTTGTCAATTGCTAAAGCTAAAATACATGGTACAATTGAACAATGAATAAAAGTTTGTCTCAGAATATATAGTTCAATCATTTTTTCTCAATTTGTGTTCCATCATCCAGAATTATTTGGCTTTTGCTGCAAATGCTGGATTTTCTTTGTCTTACCCTGTATCTACTGAGTCAGAATATGCATTTGACAAAATCTCCCATTCTCTTATATACTTGTTTGTTCTTTAAAATTTGTGCAGTCATGGACAGGAATGTGAATTCAGTTACCATCAGATAAAAATATACCTGAGAAAATTAAGAAAATAAAAGTTTTATGTAACGAAATGTAAAACAACTGTGATGTTGTGGGCTGGAGAGATGACTTATCAGTTAAAAACACTACTACTCTTTCAGAGGACCTGAATTCAATTCGTAGAATCTACATGACAGTTTGAACTGTCTATAGGTCACATATATGGTACATAGATGCATAGACAGGCAAAGCACATGAAATACATAAAAAATTAAAAGTTAACTGTCTACTCATTATGGTGAAGGAGCAACTTTATTGAAAGGTAACATTATGATCTATTTGGTGAATTTCCCCATGATTGTTGAAATATATTTCCTAGTATAAACACATATTAAAAAATTTTTAGTGTATGCTCTGTCCTCATTGAAATAGAAGGAAAAAAATCATGGTAAAATGAACTAACACCTCTGTCCTTCTGTCTCAATGGAGACAAGAACTAAAAGGGCAAAGAATATAAGACAAATAGTATAGGTCACCTGGATATAAAGAGCTAGATGTAATGGTTCTTATAATGTAAGATGTTCTCAGCAATTAATAGATGGAATAATATCCAGGTTTGAAATGTTTTATTAATTTTAAAGTAATTCCACGTAAACTATAGATTGTGGAGGAAACATTCTTTGCCTATTTGAGCCTAGATTGTAGTTCATAAAAATAATCTTTTGTATGTCTGTTAGGAACACAAGTGAGAAAATTGTTTGTGTTTTTTTTCTAGTGGGAGGTTGAACTTAGAGTCCAGTGACCTCCATTGTCTGAGAGAATTGGGATTTTAATATGTCCCTTCTAGTGATCTCTGCAGATGTGAGTCTCTTTTACCACTTAGTTGGAATGGGAAACAGTCTAGTTTGACGAAAGGCAGGAAGTAACTAAAGAAGAAATTTCTCCTCTATTGCAGTTGAGGAGAATTTCTCTAGAGAAGAGCACAAGGGACTGGACTTGAGAACTTGAATGACAAGACTTTGTTGAAATTATTGGCTAGTGAGGTGAGAGATAGCAAAGGAAGGTTCCTGGATGAGTGCTCACATGTAAGTTTTCCATGTTTAGAAGAGTTTCCCTTCCATAATATTATGAAACAAGCAAGTATAGAAAGTTTACAGTTTTGGTTGGCCTCACATGTTTTAGTGTTGAGTTATATATGTTTCTATCTAAAGAACGTCAAAAATTTAAAAAGCAAGAAAAAAGAACATTATTGTAGTTTAGTATTAGTTTGATCTGAAGGACACTAGAGAAGTATTAGAATTTTTCTCTTAGTTATTTTTCATGTACTCAACTCTAATTAAGGGTTTAAATGGATCAGGAATTCTGACCAATAAATAAGTAGAGTTAGCATGTATTGAAACCAGTGATAAATACTTCTCAGAAAAATGAACCTGAATAGTTTTATGACTTGTTAGGCATGTGAATGCTATAAAAAATTGAGATAGGTGTTGTGTTTTTTGCTTACATCTCAAAAGTCAAGTTAAATCACTAAATCCAACTTATTTAGAAAACAAAACGTATTTATTTATTCTCTGAGAATTTTATACATGCACATAATATTTTTGATCATACTCATATACCACTCTTCCCCATAACTCCTCCCATATCCATCCAATCTCTTAACCTACTGAGTCTAATTTGTGATACTAATATACTCATAGGGAAGGAGTTACTAGATGCTGGGCAGGTATTATGCAGGTAACCACAGCTGCAGTGGTTTCACAAGTACAGTAGTCCTATTATGTCCATGTACTGTATAGAAGGTAATTTTGTAGACAAATAGTTCAGAAGAAAGCTACAGATATTTGTACCAAAAGAAATTCTTAACATATTGTTTATTACTCAATGCTAGGAGGTGATGTGAATGCAATTTTTAGGTAGGCTTAAGAAGTAAGCAGTTCATAAATTCATTGTTTTTAATAGCTGAGTAGTACTACACTGTGTAAATGTACCACATTTTCTGTTTCCATTCCTCTGTTGAGGGATATCTGGGTTGTTTCCAGTTTCTGGCTATTATAAATAAGGCTGCTATGAACAGAGTAGAGCATGTGTCCTTATTACATGTTGGAGCATCTTCTGGGTATATGCCCAGGAGTGGTAGAGCTGGGTCCTCCGGTAGGACTATGTCCAATTTCCGGAGGAACCGCCAAACTGATTTCCAGAGTGGTTGTACTAGTTTGCAATCCCACCAGCAATGAAGTAATGTTTGTTCCTCTTTCTCCACAACCTCGCCAGCATCTACTGTAACCTGAGTTTTTGATCTTACCATTCTGACTGCTGTGAGGTAGAATCTCAGGGTTGTTTTGATTTGCATTTCCCTGACAACTAAGGATGTTGAACATTTCTTTAAGTGCTTCTTGCCATTCAGTATTCCTCAGTTGAAAATTCTCCGTTTAGCTTTGTACCCCATTTTTAATAGGGTTATTTGATTCTCTAAAGTACAACTTCATGAGTTCCTTGCATATTTTGGATATAAGCCCTCTATTGGATATAGGGATAGTAAAGATGTTTTCCAAATGTGTAGGTTGCCATTTTGTCCTATTTACAGTGTCCTTTGCCTTACAGAAACAGCTCAGAATACTCAAAATACAATTCATAGACTATATGAAGCTCAAGAAGAAGGAAGACCAAAAGTGTGGATACTTCGGTTCTTCTTAGAAGGGAGAACAAAATATCCATGGAAGGAGGTACAGAGACGAAGTGTGAAACAGAGACTGAAAGAAAGGCCATCCAGAGACTACCCAACCTGGGGATCCATCCCATATTCAGTCATCAAATCCAGACACTATTGTGGATGCCAGCAAGTGCTGGCGAACAGGAACCTGATATAGCTATCTCCTGAGAGGCTCTGCCAGTGCCTGACAAATACAGGGGTGGATGCTCTCAGCCTCCCATTGGACTGAGCACAGGGTCCCCAATGGAGGAGCTAGAGAAAGCATCAAAGGAGCTGAAGGAGTTTGCAGCCTCTTAGGAGGAACAACAATATAAACCAACTAGTACCCTCAGAGCTCCCGTGACTAAACCATCAACCAAAGGTACATATGGAGTTATTCATGGTTCCAACCATATATGTTGGAGAGGATGGCCTTGCTGGTCATTGATTGGAGGAGCAGCCCTTGGTCCAGTGAAGGCTCAGTAAGCCATTGTAGAGGAATGCCAGGTCCAGAAAACAGGAGTCGGTGGGTAGGTAAGAAGAGGGAGGGGATGGGGGTTTTCAGAGAGGAAACCAGGAAAGAAGATAACATTTGAAATGTAAATAAGGAAAATATCTAATTAAAAAAGAAAAGAAAATTTTAAACAAATAATTATAATAAAGGAAGTAAGCAGTTCTCAGAGGAAAACAAGGAATAAAGTTAGAAATAGAAAGAGTTAGAAATAGAGTTAGCTCTTATTAACCAACTGTGTAAACTTGGAGATACATTCTTCTCATGCCTTTGGATAAAATTTCACTCTAATTGCCATATTGATGTCTGTCTTATGGGACCCATAGTAGAGAACTCAGACAAGCAAATGGCCTGAGATATTACATAGGTATTATGGTGCACCTGCTCTGTTTACGTTATTCATTTTTTTCTGACTTGTCAAGTCTTTTGTAGTGCCCTCTACAGTGGGTTATATTTGATTCATTCAATTTTTTTTCTCTATTTCCTTGATGAACCTGTTTTCAGTGGTGCTGACTTTTTCACTGATACCACCAATTCTCTTATTCAGTTTGTTGATATGGACCCTTTTCTTTGAGTCCCAGATTGAATTCATCTACTTGTTCATATCTTCTTTGAGATCTGGATCATTTTTACTGGTAAACCTCTGAAAACCTTACCGGGTATTTTCTTTATTTGGATATTTTTGGATTAATTAGGATGTAATGATATAGAGGGTGTTTGTCTTTCTTTTTTGTTTCTTCTTTTCATAGATTTTACTTATTGTTTGAGAATTTCATACAACATATTTTGATCATATTCTTTCATAATTCCTCCTTATCCTTTATCACTATGCTGTGATTTTTACCTCTGCTTGTTTCGATATGTCTTCCAGTTTTATTTGGACATCGTTTTATTGATAAGTTTACTCTCGTAGACTCAATTTGCAATAGCACTATAAGAATGCAACATAATGATATAGTAACAACAAACTCTATGATACAGAAATACACCTAAAATTCTTTTCCCCTTTCTTCTTAATATTTATTAGATACTGCCTCATGGGGCTTGCAGGAAAAACAGTCTCAAGCTAGCTACACACATTTCCCAAGCACTTTTCTGAAGAGAAGATTCTTAGAAATCTGATAATTCACATGTTATCAGATTGTATGGATGTATGTATCAGGGTAGATAATGTACAAGATCTGACACTACAATTATGTGCTTACTAGGGAGAAATGAAAGGGTCATTGAGAATGGCACATGTACTAGATGAAAGGAAACACAATTTTACTTTAGCACAGTATAGGTTCAGAATGTCCTGGATTAAATACTTTTGCAAAGGAGGAGATAACAGGAAAGTTGGGAGCAAAAGAAGATCAAGAGCTAGGAGTTTACCCAAATCACAAAGAGTTGTAGAAAGCAGCTTGAGTCCTCGGAAAGAAAATGGGAGTTACTGTACAAGACCCAAGGACAGAAAAAGGCCAACCCATTAAAGGAGGAGTACAAAATTTGTTTCTCTTCAGAGAATTTAAAACAGTATATCTGAAAAGGCAAGTGCGGCATGGTAAAAAAACATACAGCCCCAGCACAGACTACATTTCTTCTCATTCCCAGAAGCCATGCTTCACAGAAGCACAGTCATAGGACTCAGATGCTTCTCCTCATACCAAAGGGAAGGAGTAGAAACATATGTATAGCCATATATAATATTATTTTGGTGAGTAGGAAAAAGATGTTAAATGCCTCAAACAAGATGCCTTTATTTCCTGAGCAAATAATTTGCCCATTTCTAATGGCAGAATCCACGGCAGAGTAGGGCTTATAGGAATGACCTACAGAGGGCTGGTGAGATGGCTAAGCAAGTAAGAGCACTGACTGCTCTTCCGAAGGTCCTGAGTTCGGATCCCAGCAACCACACATAATGAGATCTGATGCCCTCTTCTGGTGCATCTGAAGACAACTACAGTGAATTATGCCTGAGAGAGCAGGGCCAGAGTGAGCAGGGCCAGCAGAGGTCCTGAGTTCAATTCCCAGCAGCCACACACATGATGGCTCACAGCCATCTGTACAGTTACAGTGTACTCATACACATAAAATAAATAAAATAAATCTTTAAAAAAAGAAAGAAAGAAAGAAATGGCCTACAGAACAACTCCTCAGATAGTGTGACGTAGTCTTGAATGGAATGTAGGGAGTTTGTGGGCAGACAGCTCCCAGAGATGATAGTCCTGCCTCAGGTCTCAGGGGTTCTGCTAAGTCTAGATATTCCTCATTGAGAAGTCTCAGGAAACTGTGTAAAATGTATTGTGTTTCACATGATCAAACACTGTTTGCCAATGGCACTTGGTGAGTCCAATAGATAGAGGGCATCTAGGTCAAATTTGAGGCCAAGATGCATCTCCCCAGTGAGCTCATTTGGAGGATGGCCCAAATCCTGTAGCTGCTGCATAAGATTTAGCACCAAATCACTGTGAGTGTCTCTATCTCAAGACAATTTGCTACTTACAAATTTTGCCAATGACACTATGTTGCTTCTGATACCTTTCAAACTTTGAACACCTTTGGCAGTACCTCCTGCCAGGACCCTGAAGCATGGGAGGAGTTGCTATGAGGGAGTTTGGCTTTATAAAAATCATCAAGAGCACTTGCCAGAAGTTCCTCCAACTCCCAGTCTGTTGCAATCTCAACATTTCAACTTTCCTCAGTGGCCACCATCTTGCTGCTCAAAACTTACCATCACACCTATTTTTTCTTAAAGAAAAAAAAAAACCTCATTAAAGCCAGCTAATTGATCTGCTTATCACAATGTTTATGCAGAGAAATTTAGGAAAGACTGGCAATAATGATGCCATGTTAAGAGCCTTAAGGACAGCTGAAGTCTTTAAGGTCCCTGAAAATGGCTACACACAGTAAAAATTAAATAAATAAAAATAAAAATAAATAAAAATAAAAACATAAAGAAATTAAAAAAGATAAAAAAATAAAAAATAAAAAATAAAAATAAAATAAAAAATAAAAAAATAAATAAAAATAACTTGTTAATGATGATACTAAAACTCATTAATAATGATTGATGATAAAAAACAGTGAAGCAGAAGTGGAATAGGCATGAAGTTAAACATTAGTGTGTCTAAATGTAAAAAGAATAAATTAACAATATTGAAGGATGTGGGGAAAGGAGAAAATTGAGGAGCAGGGCTAAAGAAATGCATAGAAACCCAGCAGTGGTGGTGCATGCCTTTAATCCCAGCACTTGGGAGGCAGAGGCAGGCAGATTTCTGAGTTCGAGGCCAGCCTGGTCTACCGAGTGAGTTCCAGGACAGACAGGGCTATACAGAGAAACCTTGTCTGGAAAAACCATTAAAAAATAAAAAGAAATGCATAGAAAATGAAGTAGACATGATTTTTATAGAATTAAAAGCAGAAAAGAATAGAAAAACAATCCTTACACAATACGCAAGGAAGACTGCAGAATAATAAGAAAGTTTTAAAACAATTTTAAATAAATATGAGGGTTATAAAAGTAAAAACACGAAAATATAATATAAGATCAAAATTGTCTTTAAAGTATTATAGAAAGAAAGCAGGGTTAATAAGTGATTTAAACAGAAGGGAAAAAGCAATTTGAAAGAAAATAATGTAACTAGAAGATGGCCCTAGGTATATGAACAACCTAAAAGACAATATATGATCATAAGACCTATGACCAAACCCTTTTCTGTGTGACATATTTATTCTAAGAGGACATGGCACACATGTCTAGGAACCCATAACAGACCAGAGTATGATATCAACTAAGTCCAATTAGGTGAACAAGTGAGCTTCAATTAGGGTTCTAGGAACCTATAACAGACCAGAGTATGATTTCAACTAACTCCAATTAGGTGAACAAGTGAGCTTCAATTAGAGTTACCAATGGATGAGCGGAATCTTTCAGAGCAAGGATACCAGAGAACAGAGCACACAAACTGGCTTGGATTTGGAAGCTGTAACTCTAGAGTTCTCTGCACAAATTACAGGCATCTCAGAAGCAGTTTGACAGTCCAAGCATCTCTGCTCTGCAGTGGGCTATTCTGAGTCTTCCCTTCTAGCAGTAGTTTACTCTCGCTATAGCAATACAGAGCAGCAAATGTCTACTTTCCCAGACATGTTTTCAGATATATTATTTGCCACCAAAGTCTGTGAGCCCTGCCTTCCCCCTTCCATTTAGAGGGAACTGTTGTGCAACATGCCTTTTCCATTTTCTCTAGAGCTCTAATCAGGATTACTGATGCTGTCACTAATAAGCAAAGTTGAGAAAACACATATTGTCATCTGAAATGTATTCAACAATGTATAATCTGAAGGTTATATCACTATTAAAGTCTACTTTCTATCACAAACTCCTATTAGCATATTCTCACTAGGTTTATGAGGCTAAATCCTCTGAAAGTATGAGACAAAATTAATTCTTTCTCCTCTCAGAATAATGATGATGCTGCTGATGCTGCTTATGCTAATGATGCTGATGATAAACGCACAGTTAGTGGTCATTTTCACTAATATATCTAAAATAATCAGGCAGAGGATCAGTTCTAGACAAATTCATATTTATTTTAACTTTCTCTGTGCTATAAACATATACAGACCCTAAGAACATCAAAATATTTATCCAACTAAATTAAAAAATACTACCTCAGATAATAAAATAATTGTGTTTGCAGATCACAAAACCAATGCTGATCATAACAAATATTTGCTATAAAACTGGTAATAGAGCAGTGATCTATTAACATGATGGCAGTGGGAGATTTTTATTTGATATCTAGCTGTGAAAAAATTTGAAATTATATTACTTCTACTGTGACACTTTGGTATTTCCCTCTAAATTTCCCAAGTTTAGTCAGTCAGGTTAGTCCTTTTAGAATTTAGGGTTACAATTTTGCTTACATATCATTCAAGTTTTGGGTAAATTTTAAGAAATGCTTTCTCATGGTTAAGTAATTTAAAAGAATATGTATGTATATTATAATTTCTAGTATTCCATCTCCTTTATTATCTGAGATTTGTATTTATATTATTTCCATGTATACACTCTATTATATAACATAATTTTTTGTATTCATATGTATATTTATAAATATCCAATGAAAGATCTTATGTTGAAATTACTGAATCATGGAATAAAGCCTGATATAGAAATATAGACATAGCTGAATTGTTCTGTATTCTGTAATATGTATCTGTTGTTCAAACTGAAATGATGTGGGTATAAAATGCTGAGTTACTTTTGCCTATAGGTACTGTTTCCATAATTTTTAATAGGGAGAGTTATAGTGGATTATTTTGAAGTGAGATTTATCTATTGCCTTTATCAGCCTAAATAAGTTATTTTGCTTCATTGTATGACCAGTTGGGTTTTGCATATTATTTTTTGAGAATTTCATACATGGATTTAGTATGTTTTTTGTCAAATCCAATTCTCTACCTGTTTCAAGTTCTACTATGTCATTCCACTTTTCCCTCTCCACTTCATATGCTCTCCTTTAAAACCTACTGAATCCACTTAGTACTACTTCTATGTGCATGGTTATAGGGCCATTTACTGAAATAGGAGCAGCCTAGCAGGAACCTTAGCCAATGTAAACTCTCACTCTCCTAGCTGCCATCAATTATCAATAACTTCTTAGCCAAGGGGTAGGAATTAGTGAATACCTGTATCTGCACATTAATTTTGGCTGGCATAATCTTTGCAGTTCTTGTGGATGAAGTTACAATGCAGAGTCATATTTGCAATAGTCCTGGTCAAAGAAAAGAGAAAAAGAAAATGTAGAATGTTCAACCCTAAACTTGACAATTATCTCCTGTCCCCAAACCTCAGATATCATCACAGAAAAAGGGAAAAAGAAAGAAAGAAAGAAAAATTCTAAGAGGCCAAACACAGCAGAAAACTTTTGTGAAACTATTTTCTGAACACGACAGGAACATCTCCTAAGAATTCTTTGTGTGTAAAGGAAAGTGTCTCTCAGTATTGTTTGATTGTGCTAGTTAACACTAGATTAGAATGAAAAGAAATTTTATTTGAAGCCCAAAACTTTGATTTTGGTTTCATCTTAATGATTTCACAAATAAACATTTACAAGGCATTTTAGTTTGTTTACTTGTTTGTTGAGTTTTTGTTTTGTTTGGTTTTTGTCTCAACCAACTCACTGGTTCTCTTCTTCAGAACTATTTTTCCTTGTGGCAGCATTGGGTGACCCCTGACACTTCTTCCTCAATTCATTGTGTTTTTCTTTACTCAATGAACATTTCATGTTATTGCCTATTTCTCTGAAGATATATTTCATTTTCATGTCTACTATAGTATGACATTTATTTTATGATGGGTTTTCATTCCCATGGGAGGAAAGGAACTCCCTGGATTCAAATTCCCTGTAGCCTTTCTCTGACACCACAATGGGAAACAAAGAG
>NC_045030.1:44570185-44587049 GCF_008632895.1 Mastomys coucha
TGGAGATATAATCATAAAATTGCAAAATTCTATTCTAGCCCATGCTTTATAACAATATCAATAAAGCACTAATGTAATTAAAATATATTCTAGTTAAAAGAGCTATAAAAATAGATTTTTTCTAGTTACACTTCTAGGGAAGTCCAAAATCAAAGCAAAAAATATAAAATGATATGAGAGCAATTTGTGAGAACTACAGAAAGTGTGAACATGAGACACAAAACATTTCCTAAACTCTCAAAATTAAACCCTACTTCTCATGATTATTTTTACTAACATAATTCTGGATTTCAATAAAAGTGTATAGGGAATGATAGTAATATGAACAAACACTGTGAACTAATTTAAAAAAGGATAAGCTGATTCAATGTTTTAGAACTTATTTTTTGGAATTTTTAATTCTTTTATAATTATCAGAATCAAAACATAAGTGAATATAAATGTTTTCATTTAAAAAAACCAAGCTATATGCATATAAGACAAGAAGGGAAAAGAGAAGTTTCTTATGTGAGTGATAAAGTCTATACTTATCTATGATTATAAAGACTACTGTTAGGGATTATGTTATTTTAATATATTGTAAGGTATAGATTCTTCTCCAGTAACCAGGACTTCACTAGTACTAATTAGTTGGCCAGATTTCTAGTACCAGGCATGTTTTTTCCTATTGTTTACTGTGTCTTAAGTCAAATGAGAGAACTATTGTTGCTGCAAACATATATAAGACACTGCTGTACCCTTAGGATTATTGTGCCATGCTCGTGTTTGTTGTCATTCATAGCTATCATAGGTAGGACATTTTGTGGCTTTTCTCCTTGAAAACTTACATGACATCTTCTGAATCACAAGAGCTAGTCCTCAGAGAGAGTGCATTCAGGTCAGCTACATTTCAGAGGTCTCTAACTAGGCTCTGTTTCTGAGGTGTATGCATGGTGTTCTCAGGAATAGGACCTTAAAACAATAAGCTGTATGTCTTGGAAGGCTCTTAGTCATGACCAACAACTCCAAAGGGGATTTTTTTTCTATGTCTGGTATTAGGAATTTTGTTAGTTGGTCTTTGGCTCTTGGAAGGAGCATTGTCAGCACAAATAAAAAAAAACCCTCACTTTATATGTATAAACATATATACATATATGTATATATACATATATATATATATAATATTTTATTTATATTTAAATATATATTTGTTTGTTTGGATAAATACTTAATAATATGATTTTGTGGCATATTACCTATCATGGGAATCTTCTATCTACAAGTCTCCTGATATGAGTACACAGCTTGCAATAACTACAGAAACCAAGAAAGGACAGTGTAAGTACTGTCAGGACAGGGGGATTGGGGCTCAACAGAGAGGGGAATGGTGGAGGACCAGTGAAAATAGGACACTGGGCCTCTCTCATTAAGGAAGGGCAGGGAGGTAAATACAGAAAAAGGTTGGAGGAGAGTAAAGGGACACAAATGGCCTGATAGGGAAAATTTAAAATGTGGTAGTCTCTTTGGGTAAAGGGAAGGAAGGAAAATATAGAAGGAATGAGGTAGGTAAAATAAAAATAAGGTTGTACTGTCCAAATGTGAGCTAAACTATAATGAGACCAAAAGCCATGCCAGAGTGGATGGGGGAAAGCTACAGGGCATCAACCCTATACAAAGAACTATAGGCAACTGAGAAAAGCTGAGAGATGCAAAGGCAATCTTCTCCAGTTAAGGGCAAACCAACTGGTTGACTGCAGACAAATGGTCATAACTGAACATATACATAGTATTAACATTAAATGTACTAAGTAGGTTATACTTAGAAATCTATACACATATATGTGCATATATTTATGCAATAGCACAATCATTTGTGAAAGAAAAGCCATGAATTTGAAGATGTATGTAGAGGGATATATGTGAAGGTTATAGAGAAGGAAATGGAAGGGGGGAGTATTGGAATGTTATAATCCTCCCAACTGAATAGATGTGGCATGAAAGTTGAGAGAAGGAAACTCAAGGAGAGAATCCACAAAGAATCGTAAAATGAACATGTCTATGAACATAAATTATATCACAGATAGGCTCATCAGTGGACTATTCACAGACAAGAAAAAAAATCAATGAATGTAAAGATTAAGTAATCTCACCAAAAATAAAAAGAGGGTAAAGAGAAAAAATAGAAAATTGAATGTGAGAAATTATAAAATAATATAACACACATAACTAGAAGAGCATTAGATGAAAAGATATAAAACAGAGGAACTATTCAAAGTAATAATCCCTAAGAGCTACCAGATCTAATGACAAACAAAAGTAAAGGATGCAAGAAACTCAAAGCAGCAAGATTAGAAATTCAGGCACACAAAGAAAGACACACAGATATACACACACACACACACACACACACACAAACACACACACACAGATACACACCCACACCCCCCCACACACACACCCACTCCCACACACACACATTCACCCAAGCACTACACTTAGGCATGTAGTCTAACTACAAAATCTGTCAAAGACAAAGATTAAGAGCTATTTAAAGAAAGCTCACAATGACATGTTAACCTCTAGAAGAATGACATTTAAAAATCAGTACACTCTTTCTGATTGGATATGAGACCTGTTCCACAAGAGGTATTTAATGTTCAATACTATAAACATGTCCAAGAACCTATGACTGGGGAGATAATAGGTTCTAGCAGGAACCTATTGTTTTGCTAAGTGGCAATGCTGCCAAATTTTATTGTAAATATTTATGCTTATGTTTGTAGATTTGTGCAGCCCTCAATTTTGGCTAGAGAAGCTTCATTTTGAAGTGGGTAATGGTTAATGCAGAAACTAATAAATGGCCAGAATGCTTAGCATCAATAGCACTAAGTGCTTATTTGTGGCTATATTAACTTTGTCAACATCCCATGAGCCAAGGCTCAGGGAGTTTTACTGAAAAGTGGAAGCGAAGAATGTTAAGAGCCACAAGGCAGGGAGGAAAGTTCTGAAATGGAATTATTGACATGACATAGGGATTCCACACATCAGCTCATAGCAACTGTGCTTACCTACACAATATAAAGCCAGTCACAATTCCAGCATGAATTGAAGAGGGGCCCTTCAGGCTTGACCCTATCAGTGGTGCTATTAGCAGTTGATGGTTGCTGAGTGAAAGAGTGAGTTAGTCTCCTCTGGAGATACAGCAGTTGGGATATTGCTTATACAATGGAAGTGGTCACATGTATTTTGAAAAGCACTTCAATGTAGTCATGTCTTAATTTTCCTTGTATGCTTTTTTTTTAATGGTGCTGTTCTTAAATAGGCCTAAAATCAGCTACCTAGTATCAGACTCTTGAAGTTTGAAACAACAGCAGCTACTGAGTCATGCTGAACTGGATTTTCTTCTTGCCTCATGCAGCTTATTAATGAATAGGTCATGGTGGTCACTGAGACCACAAAAAAGAGAGCTATTGCAACAGATACTAACACAGATCAAACTATTACCAGAACTATAGCTTCAAAACACATATTCTACAAAATTGAAAACTGAATCTTTCTCAGACAGGGAATCAAAGTAGATATTGGTAGTTGATAGAACCCTTTAGGGAACTTAATTGAAGAGGGAATAGGGAGGGCAGCAGTGCAGGGGGATCATATGCAAGGAAAGCAGGGGCAAGAGAAGGGAGATCTGCTGAGTGGGGCAATCTCTAGGACTTGCCAGAGATCTGGGATGGGGAGAAGCCCCAGAGGGTCCATGGGGGCAACTCTATCTGAGACCCTGATGCTATACTGGCTTGCTGTAGTCTTCTGTGGCAGGCCTAGAGCCTGCTGGGTCAAATTGAGATTCAAGGCCCTCTTCCCACACTGCCCTTTCTGACACTCCATGTCAGCACAATAGGTATTGGAAGGTGGTAGGGGAGGAGTTGTGTCTTATCTTCAGTCTCTATATAGTTTGGGTAATTTTATTCTTCTTTTTTCTTGGATTCTAATAAAACTAAAGCAATTGCCTCCTCAAAAAATTTCTCAACAAAATACTTTCAAATCAAACTCAAGGAAATATCTAGTTGGTCATTCATCATAATCAAGTAGACTTTATCTCAGGGGTACAAATACAGTTTAACATATGCAAATCAATAAATGTAATATGTCAAATAAATGGAGTGATGTACATAAATCACATGGTCATTTAGACAAGGGTCTGTTCTCTCTCTCTTTCTTTCTCTCTCTCTCTCTCTCTCTCTCTCTCTCTCTCTCTCTCTCTCTCTCTCTCTCTCTCTCTCTCTCTCTCTCCTTGAGAGTTTTGTTTAACTCATTTTGATTATATTCTCATATTCAGTCTTCTCACCCAATTTTTTCCAGACAGAAAATCTCACTACTCACCTATGGTGGTCTGAATGAGAATGCCCCCCACACACTTATATAATTGAAAAGTTGGCCATAATTGATGTAAATGTTTGAGAAGGGAGGTATAACCTTGTTGGAGTATGTGTGCACTTGTTGGAGGAGCTGTGTTACCAGAGTTGAGCTTTTAGGTTTCAAAAGCCCACATCAAACCCAGAATTGCTGTCTTCCTGTCTTTAAAGTCTTATATTATATTGTACAACAGACTAATTAACAGAGTAAGCTAGATGTGAGCCCTCAGCTATGGCTCCAGTGACATGCCTGTCTGTCATAGTACTCTGAGTCATATTGTTTATAAACTAACACTTTGAAACTGTTAACAAGTCAGCAATTAAATGCTTTCTCTTATAAGTTGCCTTGGTCATGGCGTCTTACAGTAACATATTAGTAACTAAGACACCAACCAGGTATTGTGTTTTTTAAGAAAAAAAAAAAACAAACTGAACCATCAAGACCAGTGTTTGCTATTCACATATAATCTTAGGTGTATAGTGTTTTACTAGAGTATGGTAGACTTACTAGAAGCTACATTCTTAGAGAAAACGGACTCTCCATCTCTCAGAAACTAATAGTAGCTGGGGTTTGAGGGCTGTGGAGTCGGAGGTGGATTCCAAGATCTCCCTGGCCAGCTGGCTACACTAAGTCAGTGACTTCAGTGCATGTCCTCAATGTTGAGTATCTTCCTTTACAGATCATGATTATTACACGGAGAAGAAAAATAACTAACATCAGAATGGATAAAAAAGAAGATTAGGTATATTGTGTTATAAAGTAATATACTATACATAAACTGGTATAATGTTATAGAAATTGGTCTTCAATTAGACAGTTGTATATTGTTAATTATAGAGAACCCATTAAAACAACAATAAATGAGTACTTATAAAATTGAATCATTTACAATGCTTCATTGCAATTTTTATAGCATAAAAGGACAAAAGTCATGATTAAAATCATATTTTAAAACACAGAAGATATTAATTTAATGACAATCATAACTTTAACAACACCATACTTTAACTGAAATAACCACATGCCCAATAGTCACTTCATATGTGAATTTTCTAAGTATAGAAATTTAAGGCAGATACTGTCAGGGTAGAAAAGAAAAAAATTGGATAAATTTGATAGCTTGGTTTAAATCAGCAAATTATTTGAAGGAAAAACAGAAACAGTTTGTATAAAGGGTGACAACTTTGTTAAGTTGGAATATTTTATTTTGTGGGAGATCAGAGGAAGTGACAATGGTTATAACAAAAAAATGAATATATGTATGAAATTGTCAAAGAATGAAAAAATTCCTATATGTATACGCATATATATCTACATGTATAAAATTAATAAGATCCATTATTAGTAACTATTAGGGAAAAAAAAGCACAATGAAGAAAGAAAAGAGAAAACAGCACAATGGCCAGATGACTGGCTGAAAGAATGATTTAAAGGAGTAAGTGGTAAAGGAGTTACTGGGACAAGAGGGACTCAGGCATGCAGGAACTCTGCCAGCCCAGTGGCACTGGTTCCTTCCAGTCTGTCTGGGCCAGTGGTCTGAGCAGAACTTGGGCACAAATTTTGCAGCCAGTCCCACAGCATCCAGGGGTGGCTCGCCTCCCAGGCACTCTGATAATCCCAGAATCAGAGGATCAGAGGAGAAGCAGACATATCTGTCCCAACACTGGGAGAGGCTGGGACCTGTGGGACCCAGGCACACAGGAACTCCACCAGCCCAGTGGCTCAGGTTGCTTCCAGTCTGTCTGGGCCTGTACCCTGAGCAGACCTTGGGTGCAAACTCCACAGCCAGTCACACAACACCCAGTGGAAGCTCCATTCCCTGGTGCTCTAACACACCCAGGATCAGAGGTGAAGAGGACACATCTGTTTCAACACTGGGAGTAACTGGGACCAGTGGGACCTAGGCACACAGGAACTCTGCCTGCCCATTGGCTCGGGTTCCTTCCAGTCTGTCTGGGCTGGTGCCCTGAGCAAACCTTGGGTGCAAACTCTGCAACCAGTCCCACAACACCCAGAGGAAGCTCCATTCCCAGGTGCTTTAAAAAGCCCAGGATCCCAGAATCACAGGATCACAGAGACAGCTTGACTCTGAGGAGTTCTGACACAACCAAGCTCACAGGAAGGAAAGGCTCCAGTCAGATTTAACAAGGGCAGGTAGCACTAGAGATATCCAGATGGTATAGAGCAAGCGTGAGAATACAAGCAACACAAACCAAGGATACTTGGCATCATCAGAAACCAATACTCCCACCATAGCAAGTCCTGGACGCACCATCACACCGGAAATGCAAGATTCAGATCTAAAATCACTTATCATGATGATGATGCAGGATCTTAAGAAAGACATAAATAGCACCCTCAAAGAAATACAGGAGAACACAGGTAAACAGCTAGAAGCCTTTCAAGAGGAAACACAAAAATCCCTTAAAGAACTACAGGAAAACACAATCAAACAGGTGAAGGAAATGAACAAAACCATCAAGAATCAAAAAATGGAAATAGAAACAATAAATAAATCACAAAGGGAGATAACTCTGGAATTAGAAAACCTAGAAAAAGAGATTAGGAGTCATAGATGTAAGCATCACCAACAAAATACAAGAGATCGAAGAGAGAATCTCAGGGGCAGAAGACAACATAGAAAACATTGAAACAACAGTCAAAGAAAGCACAAAATGCAAAAATATCCTAACCTAAAACATCCAGGAAATCAAGGACACAATGAGAAGATGAAACCTAAGAATAATAGGTATAGAAGGGAATGAAGACTCCAACTTAAAGGGCCAGTAAATATCCTCAACTAATTTATACAATAAAACTTCCATAATTAAAGAGATGCCCATGAACATACAAGAAGCCAAAACATACAGAACTCCAAATAGACTGGACCAGAAAAGAAATTCCTCCTGTCACATAATAATCAAAACACCAAATGCACTAAACAAAGAAAGAATTCTAAAAGCAATAAGGGAAAAACGTCAAGTAACATATAAAGGCAGGCCTATCAGAATTATGGCAGATTTCTCACCAGAGACTATGAAAGCTAGTAAATCCTGGGCAGATGTCATACAGACCCTACAAGAACACAAATGCCAACCCAGGCTACTATACCCAGCAAAACTCTCAATTACCATAGATGGAGAAAACAAGATATTCCATGACAAAAACAAATTTATACAATATCTTTCCACAAATCCAGCCCTACAAAGGATAGTATATGGAAAACACCAACATAGGGAGCAAAACGACACCCTAGAAGAATCAAGAAAGTAATCTTTCAACAAACCCACACAAACCTAATCCCACCTCTAACAACAAAAATAACGGGAAATAATTACTTTTTCTTAGTATCGTAATATGAAAATTAATATTAACAACATATTCTAATTTATTGAAATTCAAAAGTATGATGAATTGGAATTTTTTGGCTATCATCCAGTGGTCTCTCTAATTTGGTAGCTGGAGAAGTAGATACAATACTGTACAATCCATATACCCTTTCTGCTTGTTTGTACATGACAGTGTCTTGCTGTGTACCACATAAGGGTCTTGAAATCTTGCTTCTCCTATCTCAGCCTCTTGATTAATAGTATTGTTTATTTCATGTTTTACACTATACTATGGTTTTCAGAACAGCTTACATATTTCAAAACTATTTACACAACCAAAAGAAATATAGACAATTAACTTGGGAGGTGGCTTGTAAGAAAACAACAAAGAGTGAGACTGAATGCTTTGCTTAACATTTTTAACTATTTTATCAAGTTTGAAGAAGAGGACTTTATAATTACTCTTTCTCTGAGATTAATGCTTTTCCAAATCACCACAGCCAATGAACCAGATTCTTATCCTCACCTAATGTCTGTGCCACCCTCCAAGCCGAACCATTGAAATAGCTGGTGAATGACTTTATGGATAGTTCATCTTAATACACACACCAATTCTTAAATAAATTACCTGTTTTCTGTGGACTGAGTATAAAGTCACTCACTCAAGTCACGTAGCTTTGACCATAGCAGAAAATTTGTATCAAAAAATGGTGACTACAATTCATTCCTTGGTGCAGCAGAACTGTCAACTCTCAGCTTAGGTACTATGGATGTAAAATCCTTTGGTGATGTGAGGGTCATTGAAGTACAGCCTTATTACATGGCTGTGATGATTTGAAAAAGCATTCATCTCAGAGAAAGAGTAACTTATAAAGTCCTCTTCTAAATATTCTTATGTGTGCAGCTGTTCTAAAGGAAATATACCCATGCCACTCTATTGAAGAAGAGTGATTTTCCCCTTCCAAGCAGCTATCAATTATTAATACTTTATTGGTAAGGAAAAAGACTTTGTGCCTACATCTTTTTTTCCATGGTAGGATTTTCTTTTGTTTTCATTCATGCAGATGTTCTGTATGTGTCACATTATCTCTGAGTTCTTATGTGCTCAATTGTCTCTGGAGAACATTATTTTCTTGGGTTTGTCTACAAACTCTGGCTCTTCCAATCTTCCTTATTACTACAGATGTCTTCTACAGATATCCCTGAGCCATGAGGAGAGGAGTTTGATGCAGACATCCAATTTAAGGCTAAGCATTCCTAAATATTTCACTTTTTGCATAGTATCCTGTTGTGGGTCTCTGCTAATCCCCACCTGCTGCTGCTGCTGCAAAAAAGTTTGAGTGATTTTATGATCTATGGCAATGTAATTGAGAGATATTTCTTCTACTTGTTGCCCTGTCTTTCTATCCCACAGTCAAAACTTATGACCCAGAATTGTTTATGTCTGAAAGAAGTGCAGGGATAAAAATGGAGAATAGCCTGAGGAAAAGCAATTCCAGTGACAGACTCAAATTGAGATCCAGCTCAGGTGGAGGTCCCAAGGCCTGACACTGGTACTGTGCTATGGTGTACTTACAAACAGGGGGCTATCATGGCTGACTTCTGAAAGCCCAACAAGTAGCTGAGAGGGTCAGATACAAATATTTACACTCAGCCAATGGACGGAAGGTGCTGATCACTGTGGTTGAATTATGGAAAAGCTGGAAGAAACTGAGAAGGAGGGCAGCCTTAGAGGAAGACCAGCAGTCTCAATTAACCTGGAACCCCAGGATCTCTCAGATACTGGACCACCAAACAAGCAGCATATGCCAGCTGATATGAGGCCCCCAATACACATACAGCAGAGGACTTGGCTGGTATGGCCTCAGTGAGAGAAGATGTGCCTAACCCTCTAGAGGTTTGAGGCTCCAGGGAGAGGGGAGGTTTGGTGGGATGGGAGTGGGATAGGGATATCCTCTTGGAGATGAGAAGAGGTGTGGGATGTGGAAGAGTTGGAGGGTAGACTGGGAGGATGATAAATCTGGACTGTAAAAAAGATTAAATAATAAATTTAAAAAAGAGTTATTTCCTTGATATGATCATATAATGGAATAGTTGCAGTAGATTTTCTCCTAAAAGCACCCACCTATCTAGTTTCAGATGTTTTACCTCATTAACAGTACCAGGTGTGAGTTCCATGTCATGGAACAGGTCTTAATTCTAGTCACAAGGTGGTTATTTACTTCTGTAACATTTGTGCCACTGTTGCCTCAATGGATATATCTTGCAGGAAGGTTGCTATTGTAACACACAGGGTTTGTACTTGGGTGAGATATATGGTTCATGTCTCCTTGTGTAATATGTGCAGTACATTCTAGCAAAATGAATGACAGTTGGTAGGGGGAAACCTTTTAAGTGTTTTTTTTTGTTTGTTTGTTTGTTTGTTTGTTTGTTTTTTAGGTTCGCTAGCTCACATTTTTCCATGTTTGATGATGGAAGTGTGCAGTGTCTTCAGCCACAGAGTCCATCAGGTTGTGGAGAGTATTTAATAGCATTGCCAATAGGCTTCAATTTGGGGGAGTTTGTCTATGGGAATCTTTGAGCCAATGACTCAAAAGGAGACAATCCATTTTTAGTACAGGGGATTCATTTGATAATATATAATGTCTAGTTTTGGCATTGTATCTCCATTAAGTGGTACATCATTTAATTCCTTTTATGTGTGTATATATTTTAGAGCACTTCCAGAGTAGTAGGTTTACATGTGGCTTTTCAAAACGTGCTTTGAGTCAGTTATCCTTCCAAGTAGACTTATTCTTGTGTAAACTTAGGGTAGGCCTCTGAATCTGCTGTGAGTTTGTCATTGTATTGACTACATCTTGCCCAGAAGATGACATTTCCTGTTTTCTGGTCTTTACATTATTTCTGCCCCCTCTTTTTTAACACTCTGAGTTTTAGAGAGGATGATATAGATTACTTATTTAGGGAAGAGAATTCATCAGTCGATCTCTGGAATGTGATCAACCATGAGTCTTTGAATTTACTACTGTTCACTGGAAAGTGAGGATTCTTTGATTAAGTCTAAGAGTAGCATTTGTCTATTGGCATAAACATAAATATTTATATGGCTGCTCCATGACAGTTGTGACACTATTATACAGATGGGCACAAAGTCTGACAGGTTATGTTTTTAAAGTATTTTTAAGGTAATAAAGAAAGTATGACATGATGCAGGAATAGGCATATGTAAATGGATCAGGACAGAGAGCTATTGAATAGTTGCAAACACAGTCAACTGAGGCTTAACATAAACACAAAGGCAATATAATGAACAAAGAGTAAACTTTTTAGCATATGTTGCTAAAAGAGTTGTTCATTGCTGGGCAGTGGTGGTGCATGCCTTTAATCCCAGTGCTTGGGAGGGAGAGGTAGGTGGATATCTGAGTTCAAGGCCAGCCTGGTCTACAGAGTGAGTTCCAGTACAGCCAGAGCTACACAGAGAAACCCTGTCTCTAAAAACCAAAAAAAAAAAAAAGAGTTTTTCATTAATATAAAAAATAAAGCAAAGGTCAAAGCTCATATATTCCATAATATCTCAAAATATAAACTACCTAGAGCATAAGAATGAATAAAACTTGTGTGACTTTGATAAAATTTTAATCAGCAAATCTATGATGGTAAAACTATTGGTTGGACTTGAATAAAACTAAAAATGTTGGTCTACATGGACACTATTATAAAGATGAAAAGACAAAACACAAAGGGGGAGAAAATATTTGTGAAACACATATCTAGTAGAAGTTATTTTAGTAACTGAGTTCAACAATTCTTGACAAGGGTATTTAACAACAGAAACATCTTCACTATTGAGATTGAATTTGTTGATTATGAAGATAAAAAAATCAAGAGATTATAAAAAAGAGTTTGGAATCTTCTTTTTAATCTAAGCATAGTATATTTATATAATCCAGCATTCATGGATTTAGGCATTTACACAATCATTTTGACACCTCAGGGCCATGCAAATCTTGCACATGAACATGTGTAGCAGCTCTATGAATAAATGTGAAATGCTGAATGTAACCTAGATATTATCTAATTCATAGATGGAGAAATGACTGGTGTTATATCTACATGATGTTATAATACACAACAATACATAGGAATTAGCTGTCAAGTGAGGAGGAGACATAGATATATCTAAAATGGATATTGAAAGATGAGAGAAATTAACCCAAAGTGGACACATATTGTGTGATTCTATTTTTCTGGTATTGTAAAACAGACAAAAAAGTGAGAGAGAGTCAATAGATTAATGGCTGCCACTGGTTCAAAATGGCATTTGAATAGGGAAAATATAGGAAAATTTTAGGGTGATAGACTTCTTCTTTATAACTACTTCTCAGCGGCTATATATCAGTATATGAATTTTTACATGTGTAAAATTACAATAGAATCAACGTTAATATATAAAATGTAAAATTCATTTATGATCAGGGAATCCAAATATAACATAAAGGGTATTACACAATTATATAAATGTATTAAGTATATTATACAAACTTCTTGAAGAATATATATATATTATATATGCTATATATATATAATATATATATTGTTAATCTTCATCATCAACTTGAAGGGATTCAGAATCAACATGGAAAGAAATCTCTAGGCATGTTTATTTGTGTTAGGTTAATTGAAGTGGAATGACCCATTTCTAAACATGAGTAGAACCATTCATTGATCTGAATGAAAAAGATATATATATATATATATATATATATATATATATATATATACATATATATACACACACACACATATATACATATATATACATATACATATAGATGTATATATGTGTGTGTGTGTATGTGTGTGTGTGTGTGTGATTTGTTAGAATTGGTTATTGTGACTATTCCATCATATGGTTGCCTATGAAGGAAAGGTCCAGAATAAGTAGTTTTTCATTGCATGAGGCTAGATGTCTCAGCTGGTCTTCACTATACCCTAAAAAGTGTAGGTTGTAATAACAGTGAAAGAATGAATTTACAGTGAGTGTGAGGGCAAGGTAGCTCACAGTTAGTGTGAGGGTGAGCTGGCACGAGCAAGTACTTTCTTCTCCCAGATTCTTTTTTTAGGCTGCCACCATAAGACCCAGATTTAAGGGCTCAAAATATTTAGGATTTTTGTTATATCTTCTAAGTTGAGATAATTCAATTAAAATCCCTCCCAACTGTATCCAGCCACTTGGGTTTTAGTTAATTAGTGGTATAGTCAAGTTGCCAACTAAGAATAGCCATCATAAATCCTCCCTTTGTCAACTTTATACTCAACTATATCTCCTTATAGCATGTTTAAACCAAATGAAAACAACCACGTCATAATTACATGAAACAGGCTATATCTATCTTGAAATTGACCAACTAAAGAATGCATGAACAAATGATAAAATAGCGCACATGTGATCATAATAGTGACATAGATAAACTGTTGCTTTTGCTTCCACTGTGATTAGGTCTGGATCACTTTTCCCAACTTTCTTCTTAGGCTTCCTTTCTTATAGATAACTTTGTTTTAGCCACCACCACAATCCATAGAACTTAACCATAATAGTTTTGCACTCAAAAAATTATTGTTAAATATTTTGCATTCTGTAATGGAAAGTAAATTCTCATCTCCTAGGAAGCAGTTAGAAAACTGAAAGGGAACAATTATGCAACTTTGGTTGACATTATTTACTAACACTTTGTGGTAAAATCACTTTAGCAAATGAAATAGCTTACATTAAAACTTTAATGGAAGTCCAACTAATTAAGATACTGAATTTATTTTTAATTAGGGAAGATTAAAAGGTGAATCACTCAAGAAAACTTTTAGGGAAATGGAATTATCCAATACTCTAGTGTTATGGTAGTAGACACATGCAATTGTCAAAACTCCTGAGATAAAAATGTAACATGCATGCTCAGTTAATAATGAAAAATATAGTACCAGTTTGCTAAGTCTAGAAAATATATAAAATAATAGAATATAGAAAAATGTATCTGGTGGGATATGCAGAGTTTTCATAATTTATTGGTTTATCTTATAATAAAGTATTTTTAAAATTAAACAGTAACTTTAAAAAATATTGTGCCTCTTACTGATAAAAAATAGAATTCTGAAATATGCAAATATTAAGATAGCCAAGGTATCTATTTCTAGTCTCCAAAATATATTATATCTTGATCATGTGCTTTGAAATATTTTAATATCCTTGCCAAAACATTTGTTCTGATTTACATTGATAACTGAAATTATAGTCCAACGTTCTTGTTATAGTAATCATATCAAAAGCAAACTCTTTTGTTCAGTGATGTAGGAAATAATTACATACATGTAAATCCAACCTGCTTTGAATAACATTACGTTCATGTAACTTATTTCATGGATGACTTTTGTTAATGGGGAATACTGTTTCTCCTGCTCTCAACAGTCCTTAGTTGCCTGTAGTTCTTTGTGTAGGGTTGAGGCCTTCTGGGCTCTCCAACCTCAAACTACGTCTATGTTAATGTTAGCATGTCTATTGTTTTTGTTTATGTTCAACCCTCATTTGGTTAGCCTTGTTGGTCAGATTTTATGGGTGTACCTTCTAACATTACTAGGAGACATCATTTCACAGTAAAATTCCTGTTCCTCTCATTCTTATAATCTGTCTTGCTCTCTATTCCCAAATGTTTTCTGCCTTAGGTACAACAATTGCTTTGTACATGTATCCATTGGGATTGTGGTTCACAACTCTGTATTTTGATTGGTTGGAGTTTTCTCTAATTGTCTCCATATGTTGCAAGGAATCATTTACTTGATGAGAGATGAGGAGACTACACTTACCTGTGAGTATAAAGGCAAAAATTGGAATCTATTATGACAGTTTAATAAAATGGTAGTTGTGGGTTTGTCTCCAAGACTTCATTAGCACTTGATAGTTCACTAGGTTTATAGTACAAGGGATCATTTCCATGAATGGGTCTTTTTTTTATTAGATATTTTATTTATTTACATTTCAAATTATATTCCCTTTCCTTGTTTCCCCTCAGGGAAAAAATCCCTGTTCCATTCCCCCTCCCTCTGCTCACCAACCCCCCCCCTGGTGTTTCCTGGGGGTCTTAAGTGAGAGAGCTGTTGGTTAACACCAAGGCATACATGCTACTACCTCACCCTTATGAATATTGTGCTTTGCTAGTCATTGTTGCAGTTCATAGGCATCACAGCAGAATAGGTCTTTTGGTTGCTTCCTTCTTTGGAAGTTTGCATGTCACCTTCTTGCCTCTTTGAAAGTAGTGTAAGCGTTTCTTTTGAAGTGTATTCTTCTTGTTGTTGTTAGAAGAGAAACACAGTAACATAAAAAAGACCATAGGAGAGTTTTCTATGAGAAAAATTAGAAAAAGTGTATTATACTTTCATTTTCAATTTAGAATATCATACATTGCATCTTAATATTTATCAGTATTCCTGAACAGTATGACAAACTGATATTATGAAAATTCAAAGCAACCTTAGAACTTCAAAGATATAGTTATGCTATCCTAACATCTAAATTAATAAATTAATGAATAGAATTTTTTCTACATTTAATATGACTTCCCCAATAACAATTTCCTGGATTAAATATATATATTTTAACTTTGATCTCATTACTTTAATGACTTTACTGAACTCTAAATATGTTTTGGCATGAATTTTGTTTCTCCTCTTAAGTTCAACTTGAAGTAAAAACACATACAAAAAATATCATGAATGTGAATTATAAGATCTGGTACCATTTCATGGCCATATGTAAATTGATGCAGAGTTCAGTTGTTCACTTTGATAGTGCATATGATTTGTATGTGCTGCTATTATATGAGTTTGGCAGGTTCATTTCAAGGGGTCTTTTATTCTCTATGACCACACTTTTAAGATAAATTTATTATCTTATTAATAGTGGGCATAGTAGCACTGTCAAAAATGCTTTGTACTGTCTCCCTCTTTCATATTGTAATTCTGCAAGTATTTGATACTGGGAAGCAAAATATTGAATTGGAAAAGTAGATTTATGAAATATATGTACCTTTAATATAGCTCTTGCTTGACCTTGAGTGTGATCATGTAGTAACACATTTATTCTGGTAGGGCTAGAACTGTACAATCCCACTCTCATCTTTTCATTCTCCCAGGTAAGCAGAAAATTCTAAGCACTATCAAATTGTGCTGATGTTATTATGTTGGAGATTGTTCAGCTCCTGGGAGAGCCCTGAGATCAATTTGAGCTTGTTTCTTCAGTTGATGAGGACAAGGTATTAATTGCTCTTGGAGCTATTGTTGTTAGGTTTCCTTCAAACCCTGACTGCCACGGAAGGAGAAAATATCTGTTCCAGCTACAACTGCATTTTTGTTTCTGGCACCAGTGCTCTTTTAGATTTAGGAAGTACTAAGTAAACAGGAAGTTCTCCCTGAAAGCTGTCTTTGAATGAATTGAAACATCTCTATACATGATACTGATCAGAGAGGAGAGAGAGAGAGAGAGAGAGAGAGAGAGAGAGAGAGAGAGATTATATCCCTTTAGTAGTCATCAAGAATCACCAGTATCCTGAACAGCCCATTTGAAAGGCCAAAAATGAGTTAAAATGAGTTAATAACTTTTAGTGCAAATTTTAATGAGGCAATCATTCTCTAACATATGCCTTCTTAAATAAGTTCATCCTTAACATCTTATTTTCTTCTAATCCTGGCACTATTCAATTGCTATATAGAAATACACAATACTGATAATATGAATCTGGATAAAATTCAAACTAAAAATCTAGTTTGTTTGTGGAACATAAAAACAACAATGTTTAAATGCTATTTTAATTTATGGTTCCATAAAAGCTTAGACAGTGAAAATCAAAGCAACAAAATAAAATGAAAATTGGATAAGACATAGATATTTTCTAAAACTAAGGAATTGTATTATACAGTTTTGCTATACCAATTCTCTTGCACCAAAATGGCTAGTTTTGCTTAGAATCAGTAAACAAACATCATTCTGGCCAGATGATTGTGGTGCTGACCTTTAATCCCATCACTTGGGGACGGGGCACAGGCAGGTGTATATCTGAATTTCAAGCCAACCTGGTCCACAGAGCAATTTCCAGTAT
>NC_045030.1:44587295-44594556 GCF_008632895.1 Mastomys coucha
GGAAGGAAGGAAGGAAGGGAGGGAGGGAGGAAGGAATGAAGGAAAGAAAACGAACGAAATAAAGAAGGAAGAACATGGTTTAAAAGTGAGTTTCAGTACAGCCAGGGATAAACAGAAAAAATACTGTCTCAAAAACTATGATGATGTTGAGAAGGAGGAGGAGGAGGAGGAGGAGGAGGAGGAGGAGGAGGAGGACGACGATGACGACGACGACGACGACGACGACAACAACAACAACAACGATGATGGTGGATGATGGCTAAGATAATGACTATGATGATAAGCTGGGCATGGTAGTAGCTTTAATTCCAGTACTTGGGAGACAGACAAAAACAAAACAAAACAAGAAATAATTCTGTGCTCCAGTATATGGAATTCATCACTGAAAACAGCTTTTGTGTTGTAAAGGGGACACAGAGAGAGAGCGAGAGTGAGGGGAGTAGGGGAGAAAGAAGAGGGAGAAGCAAGAAGGCATTCATATACTGTAATTAGTAGACAATTTCTTTATCCTTCTTTAGTCTCAAATTCCTCATACCATAAGTGTACCAGTGAACTGAGAAGCTATGTAAAGCAACTCTGATGCTTGTCATATATCTTAAGTTTACTGTCATGTCACCTTTAAATGTTATTGTGCTCTTTTGTGACTGAGTTACCTCAGTCAGGATGATATTTTTACACATGATTTGTACTCACTGATAAATGGATATTAGCTCAAAAGTTCAGAATACCCAAGATTAAATACACATACCATATGAAACCTAAGAAGAAGGAAGACCAAAATGTGGATGCTTCAGTACTTCTAAGATGGGGTAACAAAATACTCATGGGAGCAAATACACAAAGTGTGGAGCAGAGACTGAACAAAATGCCACCCAGAGACTGCCCCACCTGGGGATCCATCCTATATAGAGCCACCAAACCCAGACACTATTGTGGATGCCAGTACGTGCTTGCTGACAGGAGCCTGATATAGCTGTCTCCTGAGAGGCTCTGTCAGAGTCTGACAAATACAGAGGCGGATGTTTGCAGCCACTGAGAGCTGGGTCCCTGATGGAGGAGTTGGTGAAGGGACTGAAGCTGAGGGGGTTTGCAGCACCATGGAGGGAGCTACAGTGTCATCCAACCAGACCCCCTCCCAGGAGCTCCAGGGAACTGAACCACTAAACAAAGAATACACATGGCTCTGGCTGCATATGTAGCAGAGGATGGCCTTGTTGTACATCAGTGGGAGGAGAGGCCCTTGGGCCTGAGGGTTTTCGATGCCACAGTGTAAGGGAAAGCCAGAGCAAGAAGATGGGAGTGAGTGGGTGGGTAGAGACGCACCCTCATAGAGGCAGGGGAAGGGGGGATGTAATAGGGGGTTTCTGAAGGGGAGACCTGGAAAAGGGGAAACATTTGAAATGTAAATAAAGAAAATATCCAATAAAAAAGTTCTTGTGCAAACTGATTTTTCATGGTGATTTTCTCTACTTACCTTTTAATCATAAGAGAAAGTCCTCTGGAAAAGGAATGATGTGTCAACAGCGGGTCCATGGAGAGATCACTGAGAATTTTTCACAATATTCTTGTACAGACTGTGCTAAGGTAGCACAAGTGCTCATGATAGTTTTCTTTGTAATAAACATGATTCATTAATTTAATTGGTATCAAATTGCAAACAGAATGTGTTTCATAACTTCTACTGTCAGGTTAAGAGTGGTCATTATTGATTAGTGCTGCATATTCCCCTTATAGATCATACACTTTTCCATAAAGACCTCAATATAAAATTTTGAGCTTGATGATTCTATTGATTTCACACCACTGACTGGTTTATGGCTCTAATTTTGGTTACCTTTGTGAATTTGTAGAACTTACAGCCTTTTATACTATATGATTGGAGTGCAATATACATTTTCAGTGACAGCAAATTGCTGTGGTGTATACTATTGATTTTATTTAATGAAAAACTTGTTATTCTCTTCTTTTAGTGGGCTATTGCTAGGATTTCATAATTGTAGGCCTCTACATTATGGTGATTACTAGTGCTCTGAAGTATTCTTGAAGCTTATAAGTTATAGTGGAAATACTGAAAAAAATGTCAATATTATCCCAGGGAATTTTTTTTTTGTTTTTGTTTTTTGTTTTTATTTTATTTTTTCTTTTTTTTTGGAGGGAAAACTGAAAAAGGCGATATCATATGACATGTAAATAAACAAAATATCTAATAATAAAAATACTTAGCTGGTTTGGCAGCAATAACTTTGGGAAAATGAACTCCATTTTTATTAATAAATATTTTGCTAGCAGGTTTTGTTTGCCCCTTTATTTGCTTCTTCACTTTCTAAGTATATGATAAATAAGGAGTATAAGTAATGTCATTGCAATACAATGTTAATCATTTTTACTGCAATTAAATTGAGGTAGAGGGGCAAACTCCCCTTTTCATCCATAGCACAGCTTTCTGGAGCTATAGTTTCACATGTACAACTCTTTTAAAAAATATTAAATGAAATGTCCAGAAATAATTTATACATTTGATAATCACACAGCCTATTAAGTAGTTTAGTTATGTCTCATGTCACCATGTTCTATCCCTTCTAGTGCAAGAATTATCAATTTTTCTAGCTTATCCACACTATACAACTTTACTGGACATAAATCATTTAGAAGATATCACAGGACTTGTGCAGGTAACAATGATATTGTTGCACAGAATCTCTACATTACCTTATCCTTATTACATCTTATTGTATTTGTATTGTCTCATGATAAGTACACGCTGCAGTTTAACAAGATATTTTCATAGAAACATTTGCAGTAATTTTATAGTGTGTGTATTAGTAACATTTTTCATTGTGACAAAAAGACTGACAAGAGAAAGTTAAGGAAGGATAGGTTTGTTTTGGCTCATAGTTCAAGGGGAGAGTCTTTAGTAGAGAAATCAGGAACACAGGAATTTAATTAAAATTGAGAACTTGAAATGTGCAGGTGAGAAGAAAGCAAGAAAAATTGCATGCAGCTGTTTGGATCACTTTCTACTTTATATTTAGTCTAGAACTCTAGATTATTGTAGGGTAGGTCATTATACTTCAACTAATCTAATACAGACAGAGCTTTCTAGGGATTTGTTTTCATGTTGATCTTAAATCATCTCAAGATAACAATCAAGATTAACTGTCACAACATGGTATTATAATTGCTCCTATCAATGTTCCTTTTTCTAATATCATGATCTATTGTATACTATGTTTATGTATGTGTGCATGTGTAATTCATATATAGCAATATGTATTTAGTTGTACTCACAAATATGTGTTTTTATATATAGTAAAAATGATAATCTAGAATCCCTATCTGAGTTAAGTTTATCTATTTTTATTTTACAATCATTGGCGTTTGGCTGCATGTATGTCTGTGAGAGGGTGTCAGATCTTGCAATGAGAGACAGTTTTGAACTGCCATGTGGGTGTTGGGATTTTAACTATGTCCTCTGGAAGAGTAGTCAGTGATCATAACAATTTAGCCATCTCTTCAGCCTAGGATTTATTTCTTAAGTATTATGAATAGTGTAAAAATAAACATGGATTGCAAGTATCTCTGTGATAAGACTTATTGTCTTTTGGTTATATAATTAGAAATAATATAGATAACAAGCTTAGGAGTTTTTTTATATAAAATTCTATACTGATTTCTATATTGCATACACTAGGTTAGACTCCCATCAGGCATGATCTCTATTTTCCTCTATTCTTGTCAATATTTGTTGTTTTATTTTCTGATTTAAGCCATTGAAAATTGGATAATATGGACTTTCAAAGTCATTTAATTGCATTTCCATGATCTCTAAATAGGTTGATAATAAAAAAATTTACATAGGGGAAAATTTCCTGAACAGAATATCAATGGCTTATGTTCTAAGATCAAGAATTGACAAATGGGACCTCATAAAATTGCAAAGCTTCTGTAAGGCAAAGGACACTGTCAATAGGACAAAACGGCAACCAACAAATTGGGAAAAGATCTTTACCACTCCTACATCTGATAGAGGGCTAATATCCAATATATACAAAGAACTCAAGAAGTTAGACTCTAGCAAATCAAATAGCCCCATAAAAATGGGGAACAGAGCTAAATAAAAAATTTTCAACTGAGGAATATTGAATGGCCAAGAAGCACCTAAAGAAATGTACAACATCTTTAGTCATCAGGGAAATGCAAATCAAAACAACCCTGAGATTCCACCTCACACCAGTCAGAATGCCTAAGATCAAAAACTCAGGTGACAGTAGATGCTGGCAAGGATGTGGAGAAAGAAGAACACTCCTCCATTTTTGGTGGAATTGCAAGCTGGTACAATCACTCTGGAAATCAGTCTTGGAAAAAAATCAGAAAATTGGACATAGTACTACCTGAGGACACAGTTATACCACTCCTGGGCATATACACAGAATATGATCCAACATGTAACAAGGACACATGCTCCACTATATTCATAGCAGCCTTATTTATAATAGCCAGAAGCTGGTAACAACATAATGTGTCCCTCAACAAAGGGAGAGAAAATGTAGTACATTTACACAATGGAGTACTACTCAGCTATTAAAAACAAAGAATTCATGAAATTCTTAGGCAAATGGATGGATCTGGAGGATATCATCCTAAGTGCAGTAACACAATCACAAAAGAACACCCATGGTATGCACTCATTGATAAATGGATATTATCAAAAGCTCAGAATACCCAAGATACAGCTCACATGAAGCTCAAGAAGACCAAAGTGTGGATGCCCCTGTCCTTCTTAGAAGGGGAACAAAATACTCACAGGAGCAAATA
Source organism: Mastomys coucha (assembly GCF_008632895.1). Classification (NCBI taxonomy): domain Eukaryota; kingdom Metazoa; phylum Chordata; class Mammalia; order Rodentia; family Muridae; genus Mastomys; species Mastomys coucha. Next base: position 44,592,111 of record NC_045030.1, read on the forward strand.
CAGAGGCAATGTATGGAGCAGCACCCGAAGGAAAGTCCATCCAGAGACTGTCCTACCTCGGGACACATCCCATATATAGTCAGCAAACCCAGAAACTATTGTGGATGCTAACAAGTGCTTGCTGACAGGAGCCTGATAGAGCTGTCTCCTGAGAGGCTCTGCCAGAGCCTGACAAATACAAGGTGGATGTTTGCAGACAACCATTGGACTGAGCATGGGGCCCCCAGTGGAAGAATTACAGAAAGTACTGAAGGAGTTGAAGGGGTTTGCAACTCCATAGGAAGAACAACAATATCAACCAACCAGACTCCCCAGAGCTTCCAGGGACTAAACCACCAACCAAGGAGTACACATGGAGGGACCCATGGCTCCAGCCCCATATGTAGCAGAGAATGGCCTTGCTGGGTACCTGTGATAGTTCAATGCTCCAGTGTGGGGAAATTTGAAGACAGGGAGGCAGGAATGGGTGAGTGGGTAGTTGGGGGAATGCCCTCATAGAAGCAGGGGAACACAGATGGGATAGGAAGTTTTGGTCGGGACTGGGAAAGGGGATAACATTTGAAGTGTAAATCAAAGAAATATCCAATAAAAATATTTACAGGCTATTGCTTGTCTTTTTTGAGAATTAGCATTTAAAAGCACTAAGTATAACACAACGTTCATATAAATCAAAGTAAGATTTTATATACCCATTTCAAAAGATACTGTAAAAACATTTGATAAAGTTTAGTACTCCTTCATTGTAAAAGTTCTGAATTAGTAACAAAAGAGATATTTGACAAAATGATAAACATTATATATAGGAAGCCAATAGCCAGTATATTAAATATGGAGGAAGAAGTCTTCCTAATAAAAATTTATGAAAGTAATATAAAAATGAGACCTGGATGACCATTGGTCTGCATTCATTTTTAAAAATATAGTAGTCAAAATCTTAGCTAGAGTAACTATGAAGAGGAAGAATTAGGAGATATAAATAGGGAAGGAAAGAATTACAATATTCCCATTTGAACATAAATGATACTATAATTACATTAAAGGTTCCACCACAAGACTCTTAAACCTCTTCAATGATTTTAGCAAAATAGAAGGATAAAATCTTATTAGTTCTTCTACATATCCATGTCAGGACAAATGTTATTGCTTGTTTACAAAGCTTAAAAAAACATATATGATTTACGATTTACCATAAAACACAACAAACCGAACAATAACAACAAAACTGCCCCTCTCAAATAAAACAGAAAAAAAAAAGAAAAGAAAAGAAAACCTATGGTGAAGTTAAATCTAGAAAGGGATTTTTGGTGTGTCCTTTACCTATGTCAAGACTTTCCTCAACACACAATATTACAAGAATATAAAAGTATAATTGACACTGAAAGTCTAAAATCCAATATAAAGCTCCACAGATTTATAATGTCTGTTCTAATAATGTAGACATTAACTGATGTGGATAAACTTGGGGTCTGAACAAGTATTTATTTGAGTTGTTATATTAATCTAACTTTGTGGTATTTTATTTTCATGTTCTTTATGATAAAGTGGTTACATGTTGTTTCCCCTAAAAACTAAAGAGTCAAAGTAACTGATGAATTAAATGCCTGAATACCTCTTGTGAGGGTGAAGAAAGTAATCATGGGGGAGGGGGAGGGAGAAGGAAAGGGAGGCAGGAACCTGGATGGGAGAGAGAATAGGGATGGAAAAGGGGAAACATCATCAGGTATGGAGGAGGGGCAGGAATGAAGCTCTAAGGGCCAGCAGAAAGAATGGAAACAGGCAACCTCAACCTCAGGAGGTAGGAGGTGGAGGAAACCTCTAGAATGCACCTGAGACCTGGGATGTGAGAGACTCTCAGGACTCAAAGGAAGGGACCTTAGATAAAATGCCCAACAGTGAGGAGAGGGAATTTGTAGAGTAGAAAACAGAGCATCAAGTGGAAGGATGGGGCTGCCATCTCATAGTCCAGAACCCTGACCCAGAATTGTTCCTGTCTAAAAGAACTGCAGGGAAATAATGGAGAAAAGGCTAGGGGAAAGGAGGTTCAGTGACAGGCCCAACTTGGGATCCATTTCACGGGGAGGCACCAAGGCCTGACGCTATTACTGATGCTATGGTGTACTTACAGACAGGAGCCTAGCAAGACTGAACTCTGGAAGACCCAACAAGCAGCTGAAAGAGTCAGGTGCAGATATTTATATCTAACCAATGGACAGAAGCTGGGGACCCCTGTGGTTGAATTAGGGAAAAAATGGAAGAAGCTGAGTAGGAGGGCAAGCCCATAGGAAGACTAGCAGTATCAACTAATCTGGAACCCTGAGATCTCTCAGACAAGGAAAACACTAAGACATAAGCATGGGCATGGACTTTATATAAGAATTACAAGAAAATAGGAAATAACACCAAGAATTCTCAAATGATATTATGTGAAATGAAAAAAGCTTTTGTA
>NC_045030.1:44594566-44608564 GCF_008632895.1 Mastomys coucha
AAATGGAGAAAATCGCTATTAACTGTATTTCTGACAGGTGGCTAATATCTAGAATACACAAAGAACTACAAAATTAGATAATAAAAAAAAACCCACAAACTATTCCAACCAATGAGTGTGCTATTGTACTAAGTAGAGAGTTATAAAAGTACGTTTTGTGTCAATTCACATTTTGTATGTGATTTAGCCTCCAATAAGACTGTTTCTAAAAGATGCATTAGTCCTAGATAGCAGTAAATTTTTTGATAACATTGAAATGATTAATGTTACATAAAAAATTCTTATAGCATCTTTAGGGTCAGAAATGTTTGTGTTAATGGTATTCATTCACTGATAAGTGGATATTAGCCCAGAAGATCTGAATACACAAAGTACAATCCACAAACCACAAGGAACTCAAGAAGAAGACCAAAATGTGGAGACTTCTTTCCTTCTTAAAAGGGGGAACAAAAAACCCATAGAAGGAATTGCAGAGACTAACTATGGAGCAGAGACTGAAGGAAGGGCTCTCCAGCCTGTTATAGCTGGCTTCTGAGAGGCTTTGACAATACCCGACTAATACAGAAGTAGAGACTCACAGCCATCCATTGAACTGAGTACAGGGTCCCCAGTGAAGAAGTTAGAGAAAGGACCCAAGGAGCTGAAGGGTTTGCAGCCTCTTAGGACGAACAACACCGTGAAGTAGCTAGTACCCTCAGAGCTCCCAGGGACTAAACCACCAAAGAGTACACATGGTGGTACTAATGGCTCCAGCAGCATATGTATAGTAGAGGATGGCCAAGTCAGTCATCAATGGGCGGAGAGGCCCTTGGTTCTGTGAAGGCTCTATGCCCCAGTGTAGGGGAATGCCAGAGCCAGGAAGCAGGAGAGGGTGGGTTGGTGAGCAAGGGGAGGGAAACAGGGGATTGTTTTAGATTTTTGTTTTTTTATTGTATTTTTTTCTTATTTTCTTTTTTCTTTTGGAGGGGAACCTGGGAAAGGAGATATTGTAAGTAAAGAAAACATCTAATAAAAAAATAAATGTCTGTGTTAGAATATTAAGTCTACAATCATTAATTGCATGATCATGGATAAGTTATCTGAATTCTCTTAATACTGGCTCCTTTATCAGCAAATAGGGCTAATGTTTCTCCTGGGCACTGAGTATTATATTGACTTAGTTCCACTATTTCATTGATGCATTCTTACTTTTATCTTATAAATGTTATATTACTTTCATTTATTTTATTATTAGCATCAATATTGTTGATATGTGTGTGTTTGTTTGTGATATCATGGGTGTAGAGACCAAAGGACAATTTGTATGAGACAGTTCTCTCCTTCCACCATGGCAGTCCTTGGGATCAAACTCAGGTTGTCAGGCTAGGTGGCAAGTGCCTTTACCAGTAAACCATCCTGTGGGCCTCTCTATTATTTCTTTGCCTTGCTGTTTCTTTTCCTTTTATTTCTTTCTGTTCTTTGTCACAAATCCCATCCTTGCTTTAGAATCACTATATAGTTAAAGTTGACCTTGTATGCTCCAATTCTTTCAAAAACCAGAATTCCAGGCATGTACTATCATTTGTATTTCTCTCTCACTATTTAAAGATAACTGAATTCAGGTGTTAACATTGTTGATGAACTGGAGAAAATATGGTGCAAATATGGGATAAGATAATCAAAAATCTTTTATGTTAGTTTGTTTTTATCTATAACATTATAATAATGATTAACATGTGACATAATACTTTGTATAAACAAAAACTTTCAGTAAAAGTTTTATACTGTACTTGGAATATAGGTAGTACATGATAAAGGCTTATTTCATTATTCATTCTTGGAGAGGTTTGGTTGCAATTAATTTAAAATAGTGACTTTCAGAAAGCTGCCAGGTACAAAAGTAATGAAGCCACTTTCTTAAAACTACTATTCATTAGGACCATTTATTTCTTTATACATTCATATATTCAGTGCCCAGCGAATGTCAGAACCTGTTAAAAGCCGAGTTAATAAAGATGGGGAAATAAGGGCTGTATAATTTCATATAGTACTTCATAGTATTTTGGGGAAAACATTTGAAAAAATAGAAATTCTTACTACAAGTAAATTATAGTATGGCTTGGAAGCCTGGTAGAGAGTCTGTCAACATTAAAAGAGGTATGAAAAATCTGGGGAAACTTCTTGTGAAAATATATGGATAGCAGCATAAACTCATGTTCCAGTTAGAGGGAAAGTGTACTTGATCTATTGGTGCTATTCCTTGGTCACATGCCAGTAGCTTCTCAGCATTTAAATGCCATCATTTTCTCTGTCCAAAATTTATCATAGGTGTACTGCTGGCTTGTGCTTAAAGAATCAGTCATGACTGACTAAACTTTCCTTGGAACTGACTTCACAGAGCCAGAACCATAAATTGTTTGGAAAATAATACAGATGAAATTGCCTTTGCAGTTTGGGATGCAGTAAAATGAATCCTCTTATTTGTGCACTTAGACTATGCACAATCAGTGTAACTCTCCCAGGAGCCTAATCAATATCTTCATGTTTTTTATATTGAGTGCAGCAAAAATCAACCTGAAAAGGGAATAAATACATTCTAAAATTATTTATTGGATTTGGCGGTAAGAGACAGCCCAGGGGAATTCAGATATTTTTATCTGTGACATAATTCTCTTGTATATATCTTCGGAGATATGTAGACAGGCATATAGCCATACTTGTCAGGTTAAATTATTAAAAAAATAATCTACAATGAACTCTATATAGACCTGACAGAATTGATCTGAAGAAAATGTAGTCAGAACTATGTATCAGGGCCTTGTTCCTAAACAAATGTGGGAAAGAACATGTGTTAAGGTTTGGTCTCTTTCTATGTATTGTAATGCTAAGTGCAGGCCACCAAGACCTGGTTGCCCCAGAGAGGAGAATCTGTACTATGACCTCACTTCAAAGTTATTTCTGATTGGTGAATACAAATCCTGACAGCCAATAACTGGTCAGGGAAGACATAGGCAGTGTTTAGGGTTCTAGGGCATAGGGTAGGAAGAGAACCAGGAGGAGGAAGAAGGAGTAGGAGGACACTGCCATAAATTAGGTGAGTTATAAGATAATGACCATATGAGTTGGTTAATTGGAGTTTAGAGCAGCCCAGACAAAACATAGTAAATTATATAATGGGATTATTGGCTAAGAAATAGACATAATAACATAAAGGAGATTAATAAATAGATTTATTCTCTTATGTATAATAACAGATCTATCTGTAGACATAATAACATAAAAGATAAATTAATAGATAAATTTAACCAGCTCAACTTTTGTGCTGATTAAAGCTTATTATAAAGATTATGTGTATCTTTTATCTGGGAACTAAATGTTCAAAGGTAGGATTGAAACCCCAGTTTGGGTTAAATAATTTCTAAAACAGATATGGATATCATTCTGGTACTTCATGATTATCTTAATTTTTGATAAGGATACATTATATAAAGCAAGTAAATACACATTGAGCATTATAAACAAAATAACATTCATTTGAGACCATGTTTCAATGGTTAGCATATATTTGGATAAAATAACTTTTTTTACAAATCTCTATATCTATCTGTCTGTCTGTCTGTCTCTCTGTCTGTCTGTCTTGTCTGTCTGTCTGTCTATCTTCCCACTGAGGCCAGAAGAAGGCTTCAGATTCCAACATATACAGCCCAAATGGGATTATAGGCAGTTATGAGTCAACCAGTTTGTGTGCTATGAATCAAACTCTTTGCTCTTAAGAAAGCAACAAATTCTCTTAAGTCTTGAGCCATCCATCAACCTCAGACAAAACATCCCTTGAAATACTTATTTCCATTATATTTTGTCACAGTTGTTGATTTTCATGGTTTCAGTTAAATTAACTCTCCTACCTCCATACCTGTTTATGTCTCCCCATCTTTTTGGTCCTTTTTCCCTTCTCTCCCATATATTCTCTCATCTTTGCTGTTTATTTGTTCATTGATATAGCAAATAAAACTGAGTTATAATGAGCTCAGTTGGTGAAACTTCATTAGGTGGTCACATTAGTACATTTATCTTTATCTTTTTAAGAAGCTGAACTTACTATATACCAGAGTAATATTCATTTTCTGTGGCTTCATGTTGTCAATACCATATAGCACTCACTTCAAATAGAATCAGACAGTTTATTCTCGACATAAATAATAGGTACTATATACTGGGAACATAATTCCTGGTTGTCCAGAATATCATATTCCAATGTGGGAATTGTATCAAGAAGTTTTTATAGCCCTAGAACAATAGTGATCAATAAATCAAAAAACCTTACAAATACATTCCTGGATACCCCAAGATGAGGATTGCAGCAAAATAGTGAAGCTTCTGTGATACATTTCAGTTTTAGATGCCATCTGATGCCATTCTTTTAGACTTAGAATTTTTGGAAACTAGTAGTCTAATGAAAATGTTTTGTGATGATTAATATTGTCAACTTGAAAGGATTCATAGTCAGCATTGAAACAATCCTCTGGGCTTGTGAAGGATTATTTAATTAAACTAATTGAAGTAGAATGACCTACCTTAAATGTGGGCACCACCATCCCAGTGGCTACTTCTGCTGACTGCATAAAGAAGGAGAAAACTAGCTGACCAGTGGAATTCCCTGCTCTCTATTTCCTAGACCAGATGTCTTATTAATCTCCTGCCACCTTCCTTACCATGATCTGTACCCAGGAATTGTGAATCAGAAACAAACAAACAAAAAAAAAACCCTTCATTCCTTAAGTTACCTTTGACAGGTTTTTTATCACTACAAGAAAGCAAGTAACAAATACACATTCCAAGATAAACTTTGTCCACAAGTGGGTGTTAGGCCAGATGCAGAGTCGGGCAACAGATGTCTACTAACTGTACTAAAAGTAGCCCTACTAAAGATGACCCAACATATTGTAGCTGTAGATATGTAACACAAACTCTTCAATCAAAACATATTTTTATCAATCAATTAACATTTTTGAATCTTTAACACATATGTAGTTTTCCCCTCTGTGGGAAATTCCATTAGTGAAATAGGTGTGATAAATTCAATTTGAAATAGAGTTAGACAAACATTTTACAATCTGGTACAATTTATATGTTCTACATTAATATATGGCTACTTTAGTACATTAATGAAAAATCTGTATATTTCCCTAATGACTATGAATATTAAGACTATGTACTTGTCAGTCAAATGAAAATTGTAATTGGTCTGTAAAAAAAGAAATGTTCAGGTTGTAGGTGCAGTTTTCTTTTTATTTGAAATATTTGTTTCACTTCTGATTATACTTTTTATTATTATTATTGATAGTAACATAAAAGTATTTATTTCAAAATATTACCATTAATTTTAAAAGGTTATTTCCACTTTAAGACTGTACACACTAGATATTTGCTGCAATTGATCTTATACTGAGTTAATATTCATACATCTTTAGCAAGGAATTTAATGAATGGTGTTAAAATGTAGTAAAATGGAAGCATGTATATGATAAACATTTTGATGTTGGCCAAAAATTTTGAGGTAAAAATTAGAGATGAGGTCGGCCAGATGTGAATTGTCCATTTATGTTTAATTTCCTTTTTTTTTTTTTGTGCGTGGAACATTAGGGAATAGTTTTTTATCTTGTCTTCTTTACAGAACATGATTTGCTTCTTTTGTTCTCCATTCCCTTTGACCTTTCTCTGAACATTATACTTTTGTTTTCACATTAGCTACAATGAAATTAAATAAGCTAAATTGTTGATACTACAAGAACATCAGCTCTCAGAATATAAATTATATCATAGGCTGACCAAAATATATGGAAATAATTTTTGAATGGCAAAATTAACTACAGTATGTTGACAGAAATTACTAATTTTGCATATATTTGAAATGGTTGCTGTTTGCAATTCAAAATACCCTATAAGTTCAATATATTGTGTATTGTTGAGGTAAAAGTAGTTTCCTGACATAAAATGCTGCACATTCAATTGTATCAGACTTTCCCATCTACACTTTTATTTTCAAACTTCAGCATTTGTGCAGTTATTGAATGTGATTCACTGGGCAGCAGAAATGCTTTTAGTTTGGAGTAATGAAGGTAGAAGAGGAGAGCTATAAACAAACAAAACTATTGTAAGTGTCTTGGGCTTTTCAGAAAATATTGGTGAACAAGACCAAGTCTGTTGTAATAAATTGGCTGTTTTGATTTTATACTTTGCTTTCTTTCTTTTATACTGGAGCTACTAGGTTGAATTTGAGGTAAAGATGAGGATGAAATGTAAATTAGTTATTCTTTATAGTAAACTTAGGATACTATTGATTTCAAGAGGAAGCAGCAAGGAAAATTGGTATAATAATGCAGTTTACCAACATTATGGGCAAAATAGAGGGTACAACCACACCACTCTAAGGATACTGAGTTCAAATGATATTAATCTCCAATATTTCTCAAAGACTATGAGGAGAAGCTACTTTTATACCCTAACTAGAGTCATGAATATGGAAGACTCTTCACCTGAATAGCTGATTATATTATAAATTAGAAAATGAATATTCCATGACATTTATCATTACAGATATATGCACTTGGTCCAAAGCATTGACACTGGGTTTCGTTTCTACTTTTTGCGAAGGTGAAAAATAAAAATCTCAGAATGAAATGTCTCTTTTACAAATTTTAAAATACCATGGACATAAACTACCATTCTCCTTTAGAGATCCGAATTTTTATTGTTTGCAGAGTTGCCCTCCTAAGGAGCAAGAATGAGATGTTCCCCTTAGCTTGCATAAGCAAATAAAACATAAGTGTTTGCATTATACTATGATCATAAAAGTCTTAAAATGGGATGATTATGGATGAATTTTTGGACTGAAACTGGTGGCAAGGCAAACACAATGACAGGGACGCAAGAGAAAATAATGTGAAGAACACTTGGAAATTTTTCTCTGATACATTGCTAGTAACTGTACAGAGCTACATATGCACTGCAATTCAGGTATACACTGTCATAGTTTCTTTTTCTGTTTCTATGAGAAAATATGCTAAACAAAGGAACTTAAGAAAAAAGGGGGGTTGTCTAAAATTCTTGGAGGCCAAGGTCTAATGGGCTGGGTTGGAATTCCCTATATAGTAAGCAGTGGCGTTGTTTGAATTATCTTTACTTCCCAATATCTGGTATGATCTATCAAATTCCATACTTTAACAATGTTTATTTCACAGGATAAAGATAAACTAAGAAAGAAGAGTAAGCTAGAACAGGGGAGACATTTGTTCTTGTATAGTTATCAAAAAAGTGTTGTCGTTATAACTAACTTTGTCTTAAGATTTACAGCTAAAATATAACAAAGATAGAGCTGGTATTCAGCTAATTCAACAAGTATATTTACTTTAAAATTTTACTAAATAAGTGATATCTATATTGTTTAATCTTTATTAATATCATAATTCATTAATTCATTGAGAGTTACAAGTATACAGTATATTTTTATATTTACCTCCCAGTTTTACCCCTATAGAGCTTGTCTCAGATCTGTCACACATTTCCACCCTCTCCTAACATTGTGTCTTATTTTTATTTTTTCAGTTTTTTGTTTGTTTGTTTTGGCAAGGAAATGTTTTATTTAAACTTATGTTTCTAGATACCAGGTAACCATTTATCACTGAGGGAAGTCAGTACAAGAACTCCAGACAGCAACCTAGAGGCTAGATTGGAAGCAAAGGAAAACTGATTTATCTATGTGGTTTGCTCAGCTTATCTTCTTTTTATTTTTTATGGCTTCCATTTCTTTGGATATTTTCTTTATTTACATTTTAAATGTTATCCCCTTTCCAAGTTTCACTCCCGGAAAACCCCCTATCCCATGCCCCTCCCCATGCTTCTATGAGGGTGTTCTCCCACCTACCCACTTACTCTTGACTCCCTGCCCTCGAATTGTCTTACATTTGGGCATCAAGCCTTCATAGGATCAAAGGCCTTTCCTCCCATTGATGCCCCAAAAGGCCATCCTCTGCTATATATGCAGCTGGAGCCATAGGTCCATCCATGTGTACTCTGGTTGGTGGCTTAGTCCCTGGGAGCTCTGAGGGATGTGTTTGGTTGATATTGTTGTTCTTCCTAAGAGGTTCCAAACCCCTTCAGCTTTTTCAGTCCTTTCTCTAACTCCTCCATTGGTGACTCCATGTTCAGACCAATGGTTGGCTGTGAGCATCTGCCTCTGTATTTGTCAGGATCTGGCCTAGCTTCTCAGGAGACAGATATATCAGGCTCCTATCAACAAGCATTTCTTGGCATCCACAAGAGTGTCTGGGTTTGGTAAATGTATATGGGATGGATCCCCAGATGGGGCAGTCTCTGGATGGCCTTCCCTTCAGTCTCTTTCTGTTCCACACTTTGTCTCCCTATTTGCTCCCTTGAGTATTTTGTCTCCTCTTCTAAGAAGGACTGAAGCACCCAAACTTTGGTCTTCTTCTTGAGCTTTATGTGGTCTGTGAACTGTATTTTGGATATTCTGAGCTTTGGGGCTAATATCCACTTTGTCTTCCTTTTTATACACTTTATAATCTGGATTGTACTGTTCATGTGCTCCTTGGTAGTGGCCACCTGCTATATTGCAGTTGGCCTATCAGGAGCCGCACCATTAAAGAACACCATTTCTCCCTCTCATAGTTGCCATCAATACCTTCAATAGTTCCTCACTTAGGGGCAGGATATGACTCACACTTCCCATGCCAGAATGTTGACAGGTTTCATCTTGTGTAGATAGTTTTTGTGTAGAAAACCACAGCTGAGGAGAGGTAATGAACGCAACAGCTATGTCATGTCCACAAGACAGTTTTGTGCCAGAGCTTGCCAACCTCTGGCTCTTATATGTTTTTGTCTGCTCTTCCAGAATGGTCTGTGATCCTTGGTGAGGAGGTCCAGTGTAAGGCTAGGAAACCCAGTCACTTTTTCTCAACAAAGTCAAACGATTCTAATTCGTAAAAGAATGAAGGAAATGTTCTGAATTAAAAGCATATTCTTGGCCTGGAAACTTAGCAGGAAATGCTCCTCTCTCATTTTATCTATGGTGCTCCTTTTCTTTCTCTTCATAACTTTCCATACACTTCAATTCACTTCATATGATCTAGAGCAATTCATTCTACAAAAGCAAGTATACTGTACTTTATTATTAAATCTATTGATTTATTTTTATATTACTAAGTTTTAAAAAGAAATCTATATTAATATTTCAATGAATTATAAACTTAGAGTATTAACTTTTCATGTGAAAGTCGATGAAATGCAAGTAAAGCAATTTTTTTTTATAAAATTATATCTATATATTTCTGACAGCAGCCATAAAAATAAATGTTTTCAGAGTGAATCTCTCAAGTCATGTTCCTTAGAGTGTGTTCTATGGATTACTTGCCCTTTTAGAGACTCAGAGCAAATAAGAGCTCTGTAGTAGCATTAGTGTTTCCCTTTGGAGAGATACAAAGTATAATAATATAATAAATTGTCTAGGAAGAACTTAAAGAAGTAATTTAGTTTTTTAATTTTTCCAAGTGCATTTATGAAAATATTTCTTTTTTGAAAGTATACGGGTGTGTAGTCTTGTTGTATTTCTCAGAACATATTCAAGAGTGCTATTTTCAAAACACTCTTGTTAATATCAAAATTATAAACTTTGTATAATATATATAGTTTTAGATCTAGGTATCCACTTCGAGAACAATACCATGCATCTCGATTGCACTCAACACAAAATAAATCCTATGCAAAGTAAATTTAAAGTACAAAATGTGCTTGATGAACATGTAAGTGACAAGTTATTTTGTGACAAGGAGAAAGATTACAACCATTATTCTCAAGCCAGAAATTATGAAGAAAAAAACAGAATCATCTACAATTGAAAGACACCGAACAGTATCAAAAGAGTCACAACAATCAAAGTTATGAATTTAAAAGCTACAGTAAAAATGAAGAAAAATGTTTGAGAACATTTTGTAAATAATCACCTGAAAAAATATAATGTGTTTAAAATGGTAGAAGTTTGGAATAGAAAGGTAGTAAACTTTTACTTTGTGGACGGAAAATGAAAGAGAAATATGATGAAATGTTTATCAATGGGCCCAAAGTAATAGATAGGAGATATTATTTCTGGTGGTCTACCAAACATTTGGGTAAATATAGACAATAACATCATACTATGTATTTCAAAAAACATCAAAAATATGAGCAGTCATAAAGTTTCACATTTGTAATCCCAGTATACAAGAAGCTAAGGGAGGAGGTTACAAGTCTGAATTGACCCTTGACTGCATTAAGTGATTGGTACCTGTGGTGGTTTGAATATGATTAGTCCATGGGAAGTAGCACTATTAGGGTATGTAGCCTTGTTGGAATAGGTGTGTCCTTGTCAGAGGAAATGTGTCACAGTGTAGGTGGGCTTTGGGGTCTTTTAATGCTCATCCTCTTCCCAATGCAGAAGAAAGTTCAGAAGAGAGTCCACTCCTTGCTACCTTCAGATCAAGAAGTAGAACTCTGCACTCTTCTAGTCCTATGCCTGCTTAGATGCTGCCTTGTATCCTACCATGATGACAATGGTCTGAACCTCTGAAACTATAAGCCAGCCACAACAAAATGTTTGCCTTTTAAAGAGTCACCTTGGTTGTGCTGTCTCTTCACACCAATAAAATACTATGATGTACAACAAACCCTGCCAAAGAAATAGATGAAATGATTATTTGTATTATTTCATTGTAAAGGAATTATAAGTACTAAAGAGAAATGTATTGTAATGTGGGTTTGAGCACTATAAAACACATTCATGTTTTGAAATATTATTAATTCAATTATTTTTATTATATATTTTGCCTATAATTTTATCTCTTGTAGCTAATAGTACGTGATTAATATGTACAATTTAATTCCTATTAAAAATATTAAAATACTGTTAATTAATGTTTAAAAAAACCCTAGCACTCTCCAAAACAAGAACAGAAATAATTATTAAATTATAGCTGAAGTTTAAGGAACCAAAAATGGGGAAATATTTTAAATTTTTATTTATTGTGTCAATGCATATTAAATACTAATTGAATTATCTGGAAATAAAAAATATGCATATGCTTGTTATTTTTTTCTTTTCCAAAAGATTCTTTCTAATATTTCTTATGCTTGTATGAAAGACCCCCTAATAAGAAGTTCTTAAATGTATTTCAATACACTTTAGAATGATCACTACACTCTTTATCTTGTTTACACTTCCAGCCTCAACCTGGCTCACTTTTTCTTCTCTACTGTCCTGCATAGTGTTTCTCGAAAATGTGTGAAATCACCTCCTGTGGAGAAAGACTCAAACCCAATCAGAAAGTAGTTAGTTATACCACAACAACTGTGCTACCATTGCACAAGGCGACACCTTGCCTAAGTGGATGGTATTATGTAGTCGTTTATAAAGTTCATCCAAATGTTGTAAGGTTTTCCTAAATGCTACATGAGGCAAAACTGAGCAAAAGATATAATAAAAATAATTGAATCAGTAATAGAATAAAATGAATTTCACTAAAAATGATATGAATTAATTTTAAGAGGCTTGTAAGAAAAATTTGAGCACATATGTATGTCTGTGTGTGCATGTTTTAGCTGTAATAATGAAAAGAACTTAGAAACTTTCAAAAATTATGTCTATATAAAAAAAGAACACTATCATAGCAAAGCACAAGTATGTAAAGACAGAGAATTATAAATATTTCAAACAGGTGGGGATCATAAAAATTTCATTCACATTATCTCCTGAAAAATAATTTGAAAAGAATTAATAGCAGCAAGTGGAAACATATATTTAGATGACATAAGTTAGAGGAACTATAAAAATTCCAGTAATACATTTGAAGGTATAGGTCAGTCACTGAGAGCACACCTTTCAGAATATGGCTATTCTAAAAGAATGAGCCATAGTTTATTGCTCTTAGAGGACTTGAGTTTTGTTCTTAGCAGTCGTGTCAGGCAACTCACAAAAGACTATAATTCTAACCCCAAGAAAGAAGTGCCTTCTCTGGCCTTTACTGACACCCATGTGAATTTGCAAACATAAGTACACATAAATAAAGACAATAGATAGCATTAGTCAAATAAGCCATTTAGTCTAATCTTGGTTTAATTTAAAAACTAAACTAAATCCCAGAGTTTTACTATTAAATTCTTTTTTTAGGGGTGGGGGGAGTAAAGGGTTTATTCAGCTTACACTTCCACATTGCTGTTCATCACCAAAGGAGGTCAGGATAGGATCTCAAATGGCAGAAATCTGGAGGCAGGAGCTGATGCAGAGGCCATGGAGGAATGCTGCTTACTGGATTGCTTTACATGGTGTGTTCAGCCTTCTTTCTTACAGAACCCAAGCCTACCAGCCCAGAGATGTCACCACCCTCAGTAGACTGGACCCTACCCCATCTATCACTACTTGAGAAAATGCCTTACATTGGATCTTATGGAGGCATTTTCTTAACCAAGGTTCCTTCCTCTGTTCACTCTAGCTTTTGTCAAGGTGACACCCCAAACTAGCCAGTACAGCTGTCCAGTTCGCATCTCTGATTTTCTGATGTCTCCTACTTTGGTCACCTTGAATATCCTCCTTTAAACTGCATCTTTCATTGACAGCCATCAGATTGATGTTCTCAAGGGAGTTTGTTCAGACCAGTGTGTAACCATGAGCAGTATGCCTTGGAATGTACTTTCCAGATGGTGTCCTGCAATGGGGGACCAGCAGACACACAATACAACTATCTCCACTTCTCTACAGTACCTAGGGGTGGCCTCAGCTGACTCAGTTTTTAAGTATCTCAATGTGGCAAGAAGATGCCATTCCATCGTGTCAAAATCTGAACTCACCGTCAAGGATTCAACACAGGCTGCTGCTAAGTCAGTTAGGAGATATGGCTAGCTGTGTTGCTTAAGTCCATGTGAATGATGCAATCCTTTAATCAATAGAGGAAATATAATTTCTTGACATAATAGGTTCTTTATGAACCCACCTCAGCTCTGCTTCTTACAGGTTGAAAACTGGTGTGAATGTAGCTGGGCATTGTAGGCAGTGTCTGGGTGGGGAGAATAGCCACAGGCTCAACTGGGAAGTGGAGGTGATCTATGTTGATTGCAATTCTCTCAGTATGTGTCTGAAGCCTCATAATGAAAGGCAGTTGTATTTAAGGCAAGTTCAATGGAGGATGGGGTTTGGGAGCATCATGACTTAGAACAAGACTGAGTTTCAGGCCCTACATATCTCTTGGCACAGGCAGGCAGGCCAGGGAGAGGAGCAAACATGTGGAGCACTAGGAAGGTTGGCTACAGCATAATGAGCAGCTATAAAACAATTCACGTGTTATCCCATGAGATGGTACTGGAAAGGCATATTTGAAGGAAAAGTTAAATATTGATTTAATTGAACTTTGTCTACTATATTTTAAAATTGACTTGGATTACAATTTGGTGGACAGAATCTTTTCGTTCCTTGTTTTCTGGCCTTTTTTTTTTTCACTCTATGGTGACAAAGTGCTCACCACACTGATTGTGACTTTTCTCAACAAAATTTGCAGCAGCAATTCTTAAATATAAGAGGACACTAGATTTACTTGACAGTCTTGTTTAAAATCAGACTTCTGAATTTAATTTTTTCTTCTGTGCATTGAGGTAGAGTTCAGGCAGACTGTGTAAAAGTGCCCTGTGTGCCTTGCAAGGGATCTTCTTGTTCAGAGATCAAGCCCCGACCACCACAGGGCTAGAAAGGATAATGATTTTCTGCCTAGCTAATGGGCACTGTGAGTCTATTGTTAAAGTATCATTTGCTTTGATGATTCATTTTCCTGGGACAGATACCTCTTCCTTGTCCTTCTCCTGTTCTTCACAGAGTTCTTTTTAATAATGTTTATGTGTGTCCTATATATTATACATGTGTTACATCCCCTCTTCACTTCAGTCATCCATCAGACTCCTGGCAGCCTCTGTTTGGGGGCTAAC